>NC_072018.1:15934508-16235222 GCF_027791375.1 Indicator indicator
TTACCATAGCAGATGGTTTTTACCATAGCAGATGTTTTTTACATGTTGTTTGGTTAGTTAGAAAGGGAAGTAGAACTGTGATTTGAAAGAGAAACACTAAAGGAAACACTGTTTACTTCCAAAGAAAAAGATACCTCCATGTTGATGTGTTATCAGATATACAAACAAAATAAAAATTCCATGTAAGTGAATAGTTTTAGATGAGAAACTGTCTATAACAAATGGACATGCCAAAATTGTTGTAGTCCTCAGAGTAATTGATAGGACTTGCTACATTAGCAAAAAATGAAAATAGTAAGAGAGATTATTCAATTGCTTCAAGACAGAAAGCTTCCTGAAGACATGAGTTGTGAATTCCAGCAAAAGTGATGAAGGCAACAAGAATTTTAAAACTTCAACATATTCCAGATATTTTATAATTAATTTAATAGGAAATGTTGGTAAAATCTATTTTTAAATTGGTAAGATTTACTTTATATGGAAGTGCAATTCACATATTTTTAAGGCAGAATCTTCTCCTTTTTCCTTACTACAGTGAATGTTTTTAATCCATGGGTACTTAACCTATCCCTGAGCTGTTTGTGGTCTAACAGAATTCAAACCCTACAATTCGTGCAGCAATTTGCACTGCTGAAAGAAGTGAACTGCAAGTCTTATTTCCCTCTGGTAAAGAAAGGACATCAAGTCACCTGTATCTTGGGTGAGTGGTGCCCACATTTAGCCTGTATCTGAGGCTAAACTCGAGCAGTTACTCTATCACTCAATGACCCCTTCCCAGCAGAGAAGGGGAAATGAGGAAAAGGAGAGAAGACTTACATGTTGAAATTCAAATAGATGTAGTGATATAGCCAGATATATAAAGTCATGCACAGCCCAGCAAAAGTGCAGTCGCAGTATCCAGGAAAGAAATCCTTGAGAGAAGGAAAGAGAAGAGGAGCAGGAGGCTCTAACAGGAAGTTCCTGATCTTCAGCAAACTTCAGCTGTTTTACTGAGCTTAATGTTCATGGTCTGGGATACATCTGTGACCCAACTCCAGTCACCTGTCCTGGATGACTCAGAACTGCCAATGGCCTGCAGCCCATGGATGACCTGGGATTCCGCCCCAGGAAAATCAGGACAAGTACGCGAACTGAGACAATAATGATCAATCTCAGACAGAAAGCACTCAGAGGGCTCCAGTTTGTGATGGGTAATGCAGAGACTTCTTTGGGCTGTGCTGAGCAGAGCAGCCAACTCACAGCCTATTTTAAAGGCTTCTTCTCCCAGTGTTCCCCACTTAACTAGTTCTTGGTGGCTCCTAACTCAGCATGTGGCTTTTGTGATTCCCATTTGGAGTAACCTTCCATCTCAGAAAAAGCAATCTTTTCTGCCAAGAATACAAAGTAATGCATGCTTCCTGCATAGTAGTGGTTGATATCTTATTAAATTAAATTTGTAGGGTCAAAAAGAGATGATCTGTAGCAACCTACTGGCCAGCTGACTGCAGAGTTTGTACTAAAAGCTTTATTTAACTGGTGATTATGCTTTTGATGAAGTGAACTGAAATTAATTCCACACTGCTGTTTCAATGTGCTGAGCAGGTATTGAAAGAAGGAACGTATTTTTTCAAAAGCTCATGTTTCATGGGTACACTATAGGCACAAGCATAAACATATTTTTATAAATGCATTTTTAACCATGGGAAAAAAAAAAAAAAACAAAAACAGACAAACAACAAATCCAATATGAGTATTTAGGGGAAAACAGTGCAACTGTATTTTGAGTTGCATAAACAAGTAGTGATGAAATGAAATAAATTAAAAACATTGGTAACTGGGATTGGTTGTGCTTAAATCCTAAAACTACTATTCTAGAGGAGAAGTTTTTCATTTGCCATGTACACCGCACAACTTGGTTTCTTCTCTTCCTTCAAATAGAGAAGGAGTGGGGATGATGATAACAACAACAAAGCCACAACTGTCTGCAAACTGTGTTGGAATTTCCCAGGCATAGAGACGCCTGTAGAATCTAGGACTTTTTACCTCAAACATCCTCAGCAAAACAGAGGAAAAAAAGGAAGAAGCATGCACTATCAGCTAGACCAAAACATTTAGGTACATCCAGCTTTGTCAGAACAGAGACAAGAAATCTGACGTGTGGTTTTTTGCTTATTCTCTATCCCTCTTCCTGAACAATCTGTACCTACTGTTAGGAATATGGGACATTTTGTAAACTCTCAGGAAAGGCCACCCAACTCCTTCCTTTCTCTCCAAAGAGTTCTGAAGTGACAGAGTAACCATTTTTCCCTCCTGCATTGCAAAGGGTTGGGAGTTGCTCTTCAGCTTCAGTAGAAGAGGAAAAATATCTGTCCATTGGGTACCCAGCCTTGCACAATAGCCTCTTCTAGGGTGGCAGAAGAAAGGTAGGAAAAAAGATTAGGAATAAATAATAGAAACAGTAGTTCAAATATTTCAAATTTATCAATACAAAGAAACAATTCAGAGGTATTTTTTTCATTTTCCTTTTTTTTTTTTTTTTTTTTTTTTTTCCCAGTTCCTGATACAATGCACTTATTTAGACACTGACTATAGTCCAAACCAGGTCCTTCTGCTTTAGCCACAGTACAACTCAGTTCTGCTCTAAAGGAGTCTAACACCACGGCTGTTACTTTTTGCTAGACAATGTAAAAGGCAAAATGGTTTTAACCTTAGGCATTTGAACATGTAAATAAATTCTCTTATAATTTTCCTGTATAGTCTATAGTCACAAATTGTTTCTATGGGGATACTGGTGACTTTTACACCTTACTACTTCATTTTATTTCCTTCTTTATTGTAAGTGGTTCTCAAGAGAAAGTTGGTTTGGGGGTACCATTATTCATCAAGGGCACAGAAAATGCACACTGGTCCATTTGGTATTAAATGCTGATTTTTTTAAAGAGTTTAAGTTTTTTTTGTTTAAATCTGACAAGTGTTCTGATAAGTACCACCCACCTAAAGCAAGAAACAGATGGAAAACAAAATGTGACAAAGTTTTCTGGAAACAATTAGCTACCTCACTGCAAGAAAAATTCATAATTTGAAATATTTCATTAATATTGTCAAATGCTTCAGCTAAAACAAAATGTTTGGAAACTAAATGTACTAAATTTACCTTTTGCATGTGGCAGATGTCTTTTTTTTTTTTTTTTTTTTCTTTCTCACCTGATGGTGAGAACACTTCTGCGTAAATAGCCATTCTCTGGGCCAAATCAAATGACACAATTCCATTGTGTATCTAACAGAATCACAGAATCTACCTGGTAGGAAGACACCTCAAAGACCATCCAGTCCAACCATCAACTCAGCCCTAAACCATGTCCCTAAGTGCCATGTCACTTGAACACCTCCAGGGATGGAGACTCCACCACTGCCCTGGGCAGACCATTCCAATGTTAGATAACCTTTTCAGTGAATAAATATTTCCTAATATCCAGACTAAAACTCCCCTTGCACAACTTGTAACCATTTCCTCTAGTCCTGTTTCTTGTAATCAAGCAGAAGATGCTGGTCCCCTCCTCTCTCCAACATCCCTTCAGGTAGTTATATAGAGCAATGAGGTCTCCCCTCAGCCTCCTCTTCTCCAGACTGAACAAACCCCAGCTCCCTCAGATGCTCCTCGAAGGTCCTTAGACAAGGCAAGGCGACTCAAGGCAAGGCGACTCGCATACAATTTTGCCTGTATTTATCACTTGACTGAGATTCAACTTGGGCCAATACTGCAACTGAAGCCAGAAAACAGTTAGCCAATAAAATGGGATTCTGCCGGGCCGTGGCCATAAAAGGCAGAAACATAGGCCTGTATTTAAAAGAGGCAGAGATGTGGTGCTGAGGGACATGGTTTAGCAGCAGACTTGACAGAGTTAGGTAATGATCAGACTTGATGATCTTAAAGGTCTTTTCCAACTGAAATGATTCTATGATTTTATAATTGATTTGCCTGTCTTTATCTCAACTTACCAGTACTTTTAATCTTATTTTCTCTCCTTGTCCTGTTGGTGAGAGGGAATGATAGAGTATCTGGGCGAGGGTCTGGCAGCCAATCAAGTTCAACCCATCATGGATGTGCATAAATATTTGGTTCTGACAGCAAGACACAGCAAGATAATGACAGCAAGACAAAAATCAAAATAGCCTCAGTACTGATCCCTTCCTACCTTAATTATGACACAAAGAAAAAAAAAAGTAAAAGAAAAAAAGAAAAGAAAATGAAAAGGAAGAGAAAGTACAAGTGTGTTTCCTACAGCACAATGGTAAATCACACAGTGGGAAGGCTGTATCTGAAAAACTGTAGTACTCAGATGAGCAGATACCTCAGCTGACACACTGAGAGCTGCACAAAACATACAGCTCTTCAGGAGCTCAGAAATATGGATAAACATGTCCTACATGCCCTAAAGAACACTGGATTACTCACAGAGTATGTAGAGTCTTTACATAAAGGTAAGGGCAAGCACTGACAGTGAAACTCGTCTGATAACACATAGCCACTAAAATCCTTAGAGCAGCTTTTCTACTGTTTACCAAAAGATTTATAATAATGAAACAGAAAGTAATCTGAAAATTTGCAAATTATTAACTGAAATTAGCATTTCTGTTTTCGCTGAAATGGTTTCCATCGTCCAGCTCAAAAATCTCAGTGGTGGTAAACTTCTACCCCAAAGTTTACTGTAACAAATCAGCTCTGAAATCATGTATTAATGACACTGTATTTTTTAAAAGTATTTAGTTATATTCATGGTTGAGAAACTGAGTCTAATTCATACTTAGGCATTGTTTCCACAGATTCTAGTCACTTGAGAAAAATAATGAAAGGAAGATGTAACCAAAGATACTGCTTTTGTCATGAGATGCATTGCTGAATCCATCTAACTGTTGAACTTCAGTAAGTGACAGAAGCTTACTGATCAGAAGATTTCAAGAAGCAGAAAATACGTGTATGTATAGATATATGGCAGCCACTAATATACTAAACATTAAGATGAATGGTGTAAGCCATTTCACATTTATCAAGCAACCTCCTTTGATTTTCATTACATATTGTTATTTAAGTCCAGAAGGGGAATTTCAGGAAAGAAGTAGTAACAGGTTGTCAGACTGAGATTTCCCTAGGTTTTGTTATTTCACAACAGTGAAATGTTTAAAGAAACTGATCACAAACATGACAGAACTGTTTAGGAAAAATCTTAATGAATGAAAGAATATTCATTTACCTAATTCTGAAACTGAGGGATGCTTCTGTTAGCAAATAGCAAGTATTTTTCCTTCATGCTTCAGAAAGAAAGCAGATAATGTAAAATGTACAAAGTATTTTTTATTTAAACAAAAGACAGATTTTTGCTATTTTGGCTTTTCAGCTCATGTGTTATCTACTTTTGAATATCTGAAAAGGGAAAAAAAACCTTCACTGATTGTCCTTCCAGTCTTTTTATGTTCTGGACAGAATTCACTATGTGAGACTCATGTGGTGGGATGGTGGTTTTGCGTTGTTGGGTTGGTTTTTTTGGTAGTTATAACAGGATAAGCAGCATTGCCTTCATAAACTAAAAATTAGGAAACTGCTTTACAAAATACTTTCCTTTACCATTATTTTTTATGAAACATCTAACCCTGGAGAAATACCATGTCACCCACACAAGAAAAATTCTGAGGAATAGCTCCTTTCACGGCAATGGAATCTCAGAATGTTAGAGGTTGGAAAGGACCTCCAGAGACCATCAAGTTCTACACCCTGCCAAAGCAGGATCACCTAGGGCAGATTAGACAGGGATACATCCAGGTAGAATTTGAAAATATCTAGAGGAGGAGACTCCGCAGCCTCTCTGGGCAGCCTGTTCCAGTGCTCCCTCAGCTTAAAGATATGTCTCATGTTGAGGTGGAATGTCTTGTGTTCTTGCTCCTTATCCTGTCACGGGGCACCACTAAAAAGAGACTGGGACCTTCATCTTGACACTCACCCCTCAGATATTTATAGCTGTTGATAAGATCCCCTACTCACACAAACAGCCATCATGGAAAAGTTGTATTAATCAAGATCACCCCAGGCAGCCCTTGTATTTCTGTGCCATGAAGTAACAGAGAACTTGAGTTGCAAAATCTTAGTCTTGCAACAGTCTGTGCTCTAAATAAAAAAATCTCATTTATTGCCTTTTTCCCTTCTCTAAATGTATAAAGAAACCATAAAAGGAAAGTAGTTTCACTGACATCTATTTTGTAAGTGTTTTTCATCTTTGAGCAAGTGAATTTTGGCTAAGCAACTACACCTAGACATGTAATTTCAGAGCTCTTAGAGGCATGTAAGTTTTGATCCAGTTGACTATACCTGGATGCCTAGAGTAATTTGAGATATACTACCAAGCAGGCAACCTAGTTGCTGATCCAGAAGGTCCTAGGTTGTCTGTGATCTCTTACAGCATCACATGGGCTTTTACTAACGTCAGATGTCACTAGATGCATACAAATAGGCAGCTAGATTTGATTGTATTTAAACACAGGAATATGATGGCACTTAGACATCTTAAAAGATGTGTCATGGTAGAAGTGAAAACATTTTCTGTAGGTTTTATGAGTCAGATCTGCCAAGTGTATGTTGGACTTGTTTCTATATTCTAGGACATCTCATAAGACTCTGGACACTTAATATTTAAGCAACCAAACTGCTGAACTGCAACACTGAGCTGAAGACCATGAGGAGACCAAGATACCTAAACTGTATGTGTACACAGGCAACATAGCTGCTTTACTCTTGCTCCAAGAGTGAGGTGCTTTGTTTTGGCATATCTGACAATTCCATTCAAAGATATCCCAGGACATGCTTAAGCAAATGAATTGCATTGCTACTGGCTGGCTGACCAGCTAAACGGATTCCTAGGCTCAATTTAGTGTATTGGCTAGCATTGTACTGACCTAATGAGAGCTTAAACACCTTCCACATGTAGATATTTAAAAACAAAAATTTGAGTTCAAGTGCTTTAATCTCTTGCCAAATTCTACTCTAAGGAACTTGCACAGCTAACCTGTATAACGTGCCTGACTAATCAACTATTACCCTTCTACCCTAGGAAGCAACAGGAAAATTTCTCATATCTATTTTTAAATAATTAGAAGGTGCTTAAACACATTTATGGAGCCATTTGCTCAGAGAAAATATGGACAGTTATACATAGCTACTCATTTATTTCACTTTTTAATATGTCAAAGTAATTAAATTTAAACTTTCCCTGTTAATAAAATGGAATTGATTACAAAGTCATGCAAAGCAGTTGAGTGACACCACCTACAAAAATCCATCACTTTCTAATGTAAAAATGGACACATTCCTGATCAGATGTTATTACTGGTACTTTTCCTTCCCAAATTGATGGGTTTTTTGTTTTGCTTGGGTTGTTTGATTGTTGTTGGTTTGGTTTTTTTTTTTGGGGGGGGGGGGGGCATCTAACAGAACTAGAAACAATCTCTGATTTTCAAGTCATCATAAAGAAAACTTAGTTTAAAATACTTTAAAAATATATATTAATTCTTTTCAATCAGGCAGCTCTCGCAAGTTTTCATATAAGATATGCAATCTGATTCCCTTGTGATTTGAAAATGTTTTTATATTAAGGCATTCTTAAAATTAATTTCCTGCAAATGTTATAGCTGGCTTCAGAATAAAATAATTTAAGACAGGTGTTGTAGCACACAGTAAAACCATGGTCAGCAGTCCTGTACGTCAGTCACTAAGTGACTATATTTAAATATCTTGGTGCAAACTTATTTGAATTAAATACTTATTAATATGCATTTTTAATTAAAAAGTCTGTCAACATAAAAATAATACACGTATTCCTTACCTGGTCCTACTTTCCTTAATAAAAAGGACAAAATAAATAGTATTTTCAAATGGAGACCTGTGGCTTTTCACATGGTTGTGCTTCTTGTTCCAAAACTTCTGTTCTAAAGCTACAAACAGGCATCATTTCCCCATGGAAGACAGTCACACATGAAAAAAAAGTGTTCTGTGTTTGCAGTCCTGAAGGAAGACCATGTGTCATACATCATATCTGAGCCTGAACTACCAAATACAGGAAGAGCTCCTAGTCATGTCAAACTGGGTGCACATGTAAAGTTTGACAGCCACTTTTGATGTGAATACCTTGCTCTGGATCTGTTAGTATGCAACACCCAATTCCATCAGCATTTGACTTAAAATCTCCACAGATTTCTGGATTCAGAAACATGGTACTCTTCAATCAAAAACTTGCTAAAAAAGCCTTAGCTACTGGATCTTTTGAAAAGCTATCTTAAAAAAAAACCAAAACAAACCCAAACCTCACCGTTTTCATGGTTAGGAAATAATTCCTTTCCATATTAGCCTATGGTGCGGAAATACTGCATTGATGCAGTCCCCTGGTTCAGTGTCTTAACCTCTGAGAATTAATCATTCTTAACACAGGACCCTCTGCAACCATCCTGTGCCCCACTTCAGAAAGCAGAGGTCTTAAACAGCTCAACTGAGAAGTAAAGAAAAAGAAGGAAAAAGAAGACAGAAAATGTCTGTTGCTTGTAATGGAAGATAAACTTCCACTCTTTCCTCCATTACTTTTAATACATTTTTAACACAAAGCAGATGTTTGAATAAGTGCAGGATCAGTCTTGAAAGCATGGACAGTAGGTTTCTCTAATCAGTGGAAAGGTCCTGTGAGTCCACAATGACATTTACATCATACCTCAAAAGACCCAATAAGTAAACTGGTTTTGGTGACAAATTTTAAATTCAGTTATGATTTAAAAAAAAAACAAACCCCAAACAAACAAAACCCCTTTAAATACGTATTTATCATAGACCTGAAGAAATACAAATTGTTTGAAATATGCTGTACAAAAGTTGCTTTCACTGTGCAGTTGGAGTTCACTACTTCTTAGCAATTATAAAATTTCATGCTTTTTGCATATTGGTTTGGGTTACTGAAGTGTTAAAAAAAAAAATCTTCCTGTTATGGGAATCTTTATCGTGTGGAAATACAAAAAATGGATGGAGTTTGTAGCCCCATGGACCTTCAGAAATATTATGCATGATTTGTTATCTTTCCTGGGAACAAGTACTTTTTAAGCCTGCCACAGTTCTGAGGTCTGTAAGTAAACATGGATTGTGGTTTTTTTTCCAGAGAGAAAACTCTAATAAATTTCCTTTAAATTACTTTCAGATAAATACTGAGGAAGTAGTTGTTGGTGTGATTCCTTCATCTCCTTTTTTAAAAAAAATAAACCAGATAATTGTATTTTTGCTGTCCAATATTAAAAATTACCTTTTTTTTTTTTTCTTTTTCATCCTTAGCCTATAATACAGCCTTTAAGTACTTTGAACTCCCACTGACTCTGGTGACAGTTCTCAACATGTGAAATCAATCTACAAGGGTGCAGCTATAGTAGCAGTGACTATTTGAAGAAAGAAAACCATAACTTGGAGCATCTCACCAAAACTTACTACCATGCTGTGGGAATACTCATGCAAGTGAATAAACACAAAGAACCTACAACCAACTCAACAGGCATTCACCAGCCAATACTGATACAGGTGAGAAAGTACAGCAGAGAGGGAGATTGGCATGGCTTGAAAATGACAATACAAAAGCTGCTTATTATCTCAGTAGGCTCTATACAAAGGTACACCTGATCATTATTGCCTGTTCCAATTAGTCTTGAGTCCATCAACAGTAGCTATAGAATTAACTTTCCTTCCTTTGAGGTGGAAAAGATTTTGCAGCATTTATTCAATCAGTTGCCAAATTAGCTGATGAGGAGAAGTTTAATGACATGCAGTTATATTGTGCCCATGATAATGTGTTTTGTCCTTTTTGATAACTTCAGCTATCTATCATTATAAAGGAAAGAGACAGTGCAATTTCTCAGGTAGAAACACAGTACTACACGTGTAACTCTTGGGTTATTTAACAGGTTACTTCAACTGCTAAATAAAACAGGCTTTTAATTTATTTTATACTACAGTCACCTACATAAACGTCTGTATACAGAATATATATCAGTATCATCAGTGGAAGATACCCATTTAAATCCAAAACTCAGTGTAGGCTATTTATTCTCGTATGTGTCACAAATGCAGATGTTTATTGCATACTTGAATTATAAAACAGTTTGAGAAAAGGTTGCAAAGAATTTATTATGGTGAAATTGCACTTTTGATCCAACAGTCTCAAAGTGATCAGAGGCTAATGTGTTCTGACCCCACTTTGAAATAATAAATGTTTCTGATTATATACTGGTACCCCATATCTTTAATTAAGACTATGATGAAGAACCCTGAATGTTTTTCAGTCACAGGAACAAAGCCCTGCTGACTGTGGTTTTTCTGTGAACTATCCAAAGTAACAGAATCTCGAGTACTTTTCTGAGGGTCATGAAGTTTTGCAAAGATGTAACTGCCTGAAAGGTTTCATTGCTAAAATATGTCTCATGATACATGAAAAATCACCTGTCATTCTTATCTGTTTCACATAAATCATCAGAAAGGAAGTACTTACAATTTTTTTGTACTGAGCTTAATCACATAAATTCTACTACATAAATTATAGTATACCTTTATTGGTTGATGAACACTTTATGCCACACAAACACCAGGAAACTGTCTAAACTAAAAGAAAAGCCATTATAAGAGACAAAGAACTAGATGGCAGGACAGTTCTTGTCTCCTTTTTGAAAATGTATTTTTTTATAACAGCAGTTACTAGCTTTCTTACTGTGACATGTAAATAAGGAAGAGGAACTGCTAAGCAGAAGAAATATGCTAGACAACAGCAGTTACAGAACTGTTAAGAAAGGATTGAAGAAAGATAGCTGTTAGTTATCTGAAAGATACTGCTCTAATCCTATTTTGCTAGTAAGCTGAATTGAGCTTGCTAACATCTGATTTAGGATAAAGACTTTAGTCCTAGCTTTGTGTCAGAGTAAATTGTTGTTTGTTTATACATGCTCCTGACACTGACTGATGATCAATTATAAGTCATGTTATTGAAGAAAAATACTAATATTTACTTAACTAAGCTCAACAATGGCTAATACATAATGTAGTGTAAGTGCTGCATCACCTCTCTTAAAAAAAAAAAAAAAAACTAAAATGATGGTAAGGCTTTTATAACTCCAACTCCACTGACATCATATCTGAAACACCAGAAAGATTAAAAGCCCAGATGACTTTGCCATATAAGCAGGAAGAGTGATATACACTTTCTGGAGAGTTATGAGTTTGGGAGGGATGATATAGAAAGGTTCCTGTCCCATTAAATTAACCTCTTCAAGAGAACTTGAGAGAACCTGAGTTTTAATATTCTGGAAAACTGCTAGATAAAAAAAAAGCATAATTCATTTCCATGTTTTAGTCTTTAAAACCATTCTTATTTTTCTTACTCACCTTACTATATTACTACATTATACTATGACATATTGCTATATTACAATCAGCTGGTTTGCTTCCATTCCTACTTATTGCCCTGCTTTCATGCCATCCTGAAACAGGAAATTCCATTTACAAAAGGAGTCTACAACTTTAAAGCTACAACAGAAAAAAAAATCCTTAACATAAACCAATCATAGGGTATAATCTTATCTAAAATATTTCATTTAAAGATATTGGTGTAAAATAGGAGAAGGAAATCTCTAGACTACTTCTCCATAATTAATTTTGTGCAAACGCTTCTATAGGCAAAGAACATGTTAATGATATGTGATCCAATATGCTTAATATAAAAGCAAGATCAGGCACTCATGAAGTTCATGGAAGTAAAAAGGCATAGCTGAAAACCACCAAGTTTCAAATTACATTTCCTTCATGCATAAGAAGTGTAAGAAACCCTGGTAGAACTTATTTCCATACCCTGTGTTCTCCCTTTTTCTTATCTGTACATTGCAGAATGTTGTAAGCAATACTATTAGGGATCTCTTTCTATTTTATATATGTACAAGCCCTAAGTAATTTTAGTATCAACATGCTATTGTAACATAATAATACAGAGAAGACAGCTACATAATACCCTGCTTAATAGAACATCTTAATATACATGTGCATTTTAATAACCTCAGCATTCTGAAGTCTCTCTATAGCAACTACTCAGATGCCATCAAATACTGTAATAGGAATGTACAGGACTCACAGACAGCCTGATAGAAGCATCTACCACAGGTGACCTGTGGCAATGAAAATGCCAAAAAAGGGGAGAAAAACCTATTAATAGAACAACAACAACAATAACAAAAGTCCTTTTCAGGTATTCTACTACTAGAATTCCTGTATAGGGACTTTTTATTACTGTGTTTAATAGACGCTTTTGGGGAGAGTAAAAGTGTCAAAAGCTATCTTTTGGCCATGCAGTCAAAGGATTTATAAAGCTACTAACAGGAGACTATATTATTAATAGCAGTCAAATTTTGCGTTATACTGCCTTCACTTTTGCATTTACAAACACCATACAAAAATGTTTAGGGCTCCAGAGTCTTTGGAGACTGATCTCATGTAAAGGGTCCTATATTTTTACCCACATAATACAATTTATGAAGCGATAAATCAGGAAGTCTTTGTAAAACACAAACATCTCTTTGAAGTAAAAGAACTTACAGAGATCTAAGAGTAAGACTGTAAAAATATAAAGACAATTTTCACCTCTTGCAATTCATGGTATCTAGATTAGAGATCTACTGAGTCATTAGATTTTATGGTGACTCTTGATTCAAAGTTTTCCTTATTCTTTCTTTGAACATAGAAATCCCTGTGTAGAAGTTAGATGAGGTCAGAGAAAAGCATTGTTCCTGTGATCTGTGGCAGCTAATTAGTGGGAACAATCTTGGCTAATAAATTTTACCCTTTGAAACACAGCATGCTGCACAAAAATTAAAGTAAATTCTTCATTCCGATTAAATTAAATCATCATCATAAATAAATAGACGAGAGGAAAAGGAAATAATTTACTCACTAAAAATTCAGTTTATTTCTTTGTTACACTTGCCTGATAAGATTACTGTGCAGTGTATAAAAATGAAACATGGAATCTCATTGATATTGTCTAGTATTTGATCTCAGTAGGGTTTCTCTTTTTTCTTAGAAATATAATCTACTTCTTACATATGAGATTCAAATACCAGCATACTGCAGGGCCTGCTTGCACAGTCAAATGACAAATACTGCATCTTTAAACCATATTTTTACAGCTTCAGAATTGAGAGGAACTGTGAAAGCTTACATATTTACAGAGGTGGACACAGAGTAGGATGATCTCATCTCACACAGATTAGCCTGAACTTCTTAGAGATTCTTAGGAATTCTTAGGGAACTTCTGGTCTCCTTGCCCTAGGGACTCGAGGGATGATTATTTTCCTAAAAGCTGTCAAGTCTGCCAAGCCATAAGCAAAAATAAATTACTGCTACCTAGACCAGGTATGTTTTGTGTTTTTCTTTTTTTCCCCTCATAATTTTCTATTATTCAGAAAATATCTTTTACAACTCTCTTTCATAGTTTGGGGGGTTGTTGTGTTTTTGTTTTGTTTTGCTGTTGTTTGGTTATTCTTGTTTGTGCTTTTGTTTGTTTGGTTGGTTTTGTTTTGTTTTGTTTTTTCTTGTTGTTGTTTCATTGGTTTTTTTGTGTTCTACTAATGATCTAGATTCCATTCCCTTAATATCACGCTTCTATGAACTACTAGAATTGAAAGGCCCTTCCTGAGAATATCTATGAGCAAAGGCTAATATTTTCACCACTGAGGTCTGTTTTAAAAGTTTTCTAATACCAGGAGTATAGTTATACTCAAATGCAACAAATACTGAGCAGAAAAAAATGATGACTTCCTGTGCCTCAACTTCCACCCATTGCCCCTTGTCCTGTCATCGGGCATCACCAAGAAGAGCACTCACCCTTTACATAGCTGACATTCACCCTTTACATATTTATAAACATGAATGAGGTCACCCTTCAGTCTCCTCTTCTCCAAGCTAAATAGCCCCAGCTTCCTCAGTCTCTCCTCGTAAGGAAGATGTTCCACTCCCACAATCATTTTTGTGGCTCTGCACTTAACTCTTTCAAGAAGTTCCCTGTCCTTCTTGCACTGAGGGACTCAGAACTGTACACAATATTCCAGATTTTGCCTCACCAGAGCAGAATAGAGGGGGAAGAGAACCTCTCCTGACCTACTAACCACAGCCCTTCTAATACACCCTAGAATGGCCCTGGCTGCCTTGGCCACAAGAGCACGCTGCTGGCTCATGGTTATGTGGGGAATAATCATTATCACTCACCTGGGATATTCAGTACATCGTGTTGAAGGCAAATGTCATTTCTCTGATGGGGAAATTCTAACTGCTATTCCTTACAATTATAGACACAGCATGACATCATTTAAAAATATAATCTGAAGCATTATTAAAACACGTTAATTAAACATTTAATTAAATGTTTAATTAAAACATGTGTCCTGTTTCTCCATTGCATTCAAGGCCTGCAATCAAGCTATCTGCCTTTTTCTTTTGACTTTTTTTTTTTTTTTAATGGAAATTGTCCTTTTCCAGGTTTCAGGTACCATTCCATGACCTCTCAAAATATCTGCTATCAGTCTAAACATTTCTCTGAAACTCCAGATAGAAGTGAAAAGTGAGTTCACTGTCACTAAAAGGCAGTGTTAAGTTTCAGTTTCCTTCCTTTTATAACTTTCAGTATCTTGTTAATGTTACACAGATAATGTAAGAGGAAATTCTGCATATATCTTTGTTATGTATAGCAACAATTTCTATACCTTTCAATTTAAGGCATAAAACCTAAAACAATGACAAAGAATCAGGAAAAAAAGATGATTCTACTGAACAGAATAAGGTATTTTCTATGTAATATTAGAAAGGAGGACTTTTAAAAGATTTTAATCAATGTTTTGTGGTTCCCAACTCAAAAGGATTTATTTGCATACTTCTCATTTACTTTATAAAGTGAAAAAAAAAAAAAAATCTGGGGAGCCTGAGTAACCTGAGCAATATAAGCCTGCCCTATCGAATCAGCTGCCCTTAAGTCCACCAAGGGGAGTGACTGAAATATTTGCCCTGGTGTGAAACTTGCCACTATGCGGTTTGCAAACACAACCAGGGAAGAAATTCCCCCTTCCTGAAAAGCCACAAAAAGCAGAAGGGCTGATTTTCTGAGTGTAGAGGACTTATGAGATGCAGGAGAAAGACCATTTTAGGATTGTTATAAAGGGAATACGGCCATGAATCATGTTATCTGGACTCCAGAAATATTTCAATCTGTAATTCTTGGACCTCGGATCTCCCTTGACAGTAAACATGGAGAAAATGTTCAGTATTGCACAGTGACAAAAGCATAGTGGCATGCCTGACATTGCTATGTAGTAATGAAACATTACCAGTCATATACAAGGATTCAGGGGTGAGAGAGAGCAAAAGAAACTAAGAAAGGTCCTCTAAACATGCATGAACTTTGACTATTATTTTTTTACACCTAAATGTCTTGAGATTTTGTTGGGGTTGTTTTATCAGCTGTTGGTTTAGAATCTTCCAGTAGTATTGTAATTTATCATTCACTTATTGTAACTGAACATTAATTCAACAGGAAACTTAATAGAATTATTAAAAAGTGTTAAGTAACATAATCATCCAAGGACAGCATCAACATCTTTTTCACTTCAATTTCTATGTGTTTATCTACTTTGTGGTCTAAGAATTCTTCCTGAATCAGAGATGAAATGCAGTGAAACCTGTGAAGCTGAATCCAAGGACTTCAGTAAATTTAAATCACTGTTTTTTTGTTTTTCTTAAAGCCTACTTATTTTCTATGTACCATTTTAGACAAAAGAAGGACATCTTAGTTACCAGATTTTGCAATAAGCAGGTTCAGATTCCCAAACAACTTACAAAAGACAGGACACAAACTTTGTGTTCTTTTGAATTAACATGCTTAGAGGCCTTATGCCTTAGTTTAAAATTATCTACATATACCAAGAACTGAAGGTCAATGTTTTTTTTCCCCACTGCTAGAACTTTTTGGCATGTAACTATTTTGTCTATGTTTGAAAAATAGAAATTAGCATATTTCACTCTATAGACAAGGTCCAGAAATGCTGCTATGCAAGACTACATTTAGCCTAGATTTAAGAAAAAAAACTTTTATGGTATCTTATCAGGTGTTCTATTTAATGTTTCCTGCAGTTGTTGCAGCTAATATTTTTGGTTGTTTCTTATTAAGTACATGAGCACTTTGCTGGTAGATACTTCTTATGTATACTCACAGTATGAATGTAAATTTTCCTTGTTCAATGCCACTCGTTTACATGGTAAAAATTAACTCTATTCTTCATTTACAGCTCTGTTCCCCGACCTGATCTATGGGGAATGGATCAGAAGATCTGGGCAAACCAAGATGCCAGAGTACACAGTCTCTTTGGAGATTTATTGGATCAGGCACACCATGTCATACCATGGTTATGCTGTTTTAAGGATCATCTTGGACATGAAAAAAGTACAGCTTTTTTCACATAGCTGCAAATTAAAAAGCTGAAACTCACCACAAGGTCCCATATCACAGTTCTGAAAAGTGTAGGGTTAATGTTGAGCCTGATGTTATTTATGTTTAAACTGCTCTGATTCTTTTCTAGTAATTTACTTCAGTTTGCATAATGTTCTTATCAATGTATACAAACTACCTGTGTTACCTTGCTCATATGGAGCTTTGCTCAGATTGGATGGTCAAATTCCCAGGTAGGGGAACCAGGAAAAAAATTACCTACACAACTTTCAGGAGAGCACACAGAGCTCACAGTTGAAAACAGATGGCATGTTTCTCATGGTCGTTCTCATTTCACATGCATAACAGGATCAGCCTTATTTTGTGTTTTCTTAGAACATTTATTTATAGCAAATTAGAGCTTTTGCAGAGATTGTCAGTGTTGTTCTCAGTGTTATTTTCTGTAAATTGGTAAGTTGGGTGCAATCTCATCACACTCATGTTACTTGGGGTTTTGTGGCTTTTCCTAGAACAGTCTTGTATAACATGGAAAACAGGATACTGGACTGAATGGGCCACGTGATGGGTTCAGTTATGCTGTATTTAGTCTCCTTTTGTTAAGAAAAGTCTGATCCTTTGCATTTCAATTCACTCAATAACTATCACTTCTAACATTTATTTTGCAAATACATCAAGGGAAGATAACATTTAATTCTGATATATCCTAGACATCATGTTGGTTTTATTTAAATTGTCTTCTGTCAAGGAAGGTCACAATTGTTTTCTTTTCAGTTCCAGATGAATGCAAACAGAAGAAATGAAGGTTTTGCCATATTTCTTTGTGTGACTTGTGAATAGAGAAATGACAAAGGATTCTTTCATGCATTAATGTGAAGCTGGATCAATTAGAGTCTTACACATACTACATTCCTGACAGAAATGTCTCATTCACTGCAGCATAAGTGTTCCAATTGAAATATCTGGAATTCAGGATGGGATGCCTAATTTACTCTGACAGAGAGTTGTTGATTTATCTGAAAACGAATTCTATCAAACCTGCAGACTTCTCTCCTTAATTACATTTTAGCAAATAGGTACAGGATGATCCTATGAATATTAAGAGCTTTTAAGATATTCAGCAGAGCGATTCTCAAAGAGGCTATATTTTTTCCCCAAAACAGAGGGAGATGAAGGCATGCTGAGTAAAAAATAAACAAAGTGAAACAAGTACCTTCATTTTGTCTAAATTAGTTGAGAGCAACTAATGCAAAAAGACAACCCAGCCACATAATATTTAAATATGGTTTCAATAAGACTACTCACAGGCTAAAATTAAGCTTGACTACATAAATTGAGAGCTGTAATACTGAATCTTAAGTAACTACTTCCTTCCTTGTTCACATAATAGTAATAATAATTCATTCATAGACTGTGTATCTATAAATAATAAATTATAGCAGTAAACAGATATGTCAAAGGATGACTATGAGCAATAAACCACCTGAAAATCAGATGGCTTGTAAAAGTTAAAATTTATTTCAAACTTATTTATTGACGTTTTATAAGCTAGTTGAAATGTTCCATTGAACAGATTATTTCTAACTGAGCAGTGAAATCCATGGGTGATTTGTTTGAACGATGTAAACAAAGTTTCAAATTTACCTGATTTTTGCAGGAAAATACCAGTACTATCTTTTTCTACCTTTTTAAGGAAACATTTTTAAAAATCTTCTCCAAGTGAATTAGAGTAACATATATTTCACAATATGAAAGAAGTGGTAGAACACAGCCATAAATGTTACATTAGGACTCAAAATTGTAGTAGTAGTTGAATCTGAATGATTCAAAGAGCGATAAAAATCCACTGTGCATTTTCAATCAAGTTTGCAATTTAAAGAGCTGCAAAAATTATTAATGTTTTCATTAGTGAGCATGCCATTTCTTGTAGAACGTCAAGAAGACACAATTGCAAACATGTATTTGTATATTTTTACAGTGTTTCTGTGAAATGTTTGTCAGTATGAATCTCATATGATACCTTTTTTCCGGTCTGCCAATAAGAATCAAAGTAATGCAGTATTGAGTTAGCTTACATTAAGAGACTGCTGTTCAGGAAAGGTTCTTTATGTATTTTCCATGTAAGAATGTTTTCTTATTAGTTTGAAAATTTCTGGATTATTAAGCAATTTAGTTTAATAACCATTTGATTTGCACATATGAAATACTTGGTTTGAAAACTACAACCCAATCCATTAAACTATTTCTTTACCAGCATATAAGCACGCTTGTTTCTCTAAAGAAATTATCTTGACTTGTAATAGCTCCCTGACACCAGATTTCCCTAAGGTAACTGTCATCTTTTTGAAAGTCTTCTGCTAGATCAAAGTACAAGATAAAACTGAAATTATATCAATGAAATGAACTATTCATATGGAACTAATGTTTCCAGCAAAATCTTCACAAGTAAAACCTCTCTTTGAAAAGCTTGTGAAAGTGATTTATTTTACATTTTTGAGAAATTTGTCAAGGTTTATGCTGCGAACATATTTAGCCTCCTCTAGCAACTTATGATAAAGGTAAAAGTGGCCTAAAAGATGGCCAAATAAAACTTTTGTTTGTAATACATGCTTTAAAGACATTAAAGTTGGTACAAGTAATTCTATGAAATATCTATGTTGTACAGATATTTGAAGAAGTAACATTTCTGCATAAGCTGACTGAAAGCAATATTCTTTACGGTAAACTTCCAAGTTTTTGCCTCCATTGTGCAGGCAAGGTGCTATTATTTTTATTCATTACTATTTAACATCACATAACAAGCCATCATACTTTTAGCATTCCTCATGATGCATTTCATTACAGTAATTGTGAAAAACAGCCATTTTAATTTCATTGCTTATGCCTCTTAATGCATCTGTCTGGCAATCTGTCTGACATCTAACTGTCAGTCATTTCCTAGTTTACCTGTACATTGATTTAACTTGAGATTATGCTCTAACAGTGCTGATATAACTGGATACCAAAAACTTGTGTGCGTTTATGAAAAATAAAAACAGACTATTGTATAACTTTACACATAAGTTATTTGACAGAAATCACTGTTTTACTTCAGTATATAAATCTGCTCTAATTCTTGCACATGCAATATTATAGTTATAAATGTTGCATTCAAAATTATTTCCAGTTGCATATATTTTTCCAACTGCTTGCTATTACTTCCATCTACTTATTAAATAATATAATAATCTCTGCTTATAATTGGCACTATGAAAATTAGTTGTAGTTTGTGTGCATAACTGAGAAAACAGTCACGATTTCACTTTTTATCCTACCAGTATTAGGAAAAAAAAAAATCACTATAAAGTCAGATACCTCATAATGAAGAAGTTTTACATGTATCTAGTTGAATGAGATCATAGATACCTAAATGACTGACAAAGTTTACTACATATACCACAGAGGGACACCAAAGATGGATTAAGAAACCTAAATTTCTGTGATATAATGTAGGTTACTCAGCTATAGAACTTCTGTTTTAATAAATGGTGATTTAGTCAAACCAGTCTAAAAAGACATTGAGCTCAGTCTGAAGTAGACACCTTAGGTGGGATTCAGCTGATTAATGAGATGCCATGGGATGTCAAGGACATCAACAAAGAGCTGATACATCATCTCTTTCTATGGATTGGAAAGCCTAAGTAAATGATGACAATGAAGATAGCCCACAGTGTGAGAATGCTATCTGAATTGGTTCATGTGCAGTCAGTTCAACAGCTTACTCCTGATTGTGTCTGCAACTATTTTCATTGAGGATAATGGCTTACAAATGGTCACCAGCTGATGAATCATCAGCAAGTGTTCCATTTTTGCAACTGTTGAAGATTATTATTAGCCTTCAAGAAGAACTTCTGAGCATATAAAAGCCTGGAAACAAATATACATACATTAAACTGCTCCTAGGTCTCTTGGTGGTGTCCTTTGGTGCTTAGTCTTCAGTCCATTCCTGATAGCATTTAATTGCATAATTCTATATCCAACATTCATCTTTGCCCTGTTCTCACCTCTTTACATTCTGCCCATATCCTCCATATTTCCTAGATTCTGCTTCTCCATCCTAGCCACAGACACGAAACTTTGGGAATAACTGTGCAATGACACTGTGCAGATGCATATACTGCGCTTTTTTACAGCCTGTGCAGTCACTGGAAGACAGAAAGAATCACAATTAACTCCAGTGTCAATCCTGTCTCACCATCTGAAAGTGCACATTCCAGCCTAGAGATGCAACATGATCAACCAGGTAGACTGAGCTAGAACCAGCCAATCCAGTCATGAATTTGAGAAATTAATAAATGTTGTTATCCTTTATGCTGTTATAATGGCCACTTTTCATTGGCTTTTTGGTCCCTTCAATTGTTTTCATCCTTTAATACACGATATTTTTTGAAGAATAAAAAAAAATTAAAAAATCTTTGGTGATTATGAAATAAATTGAACACACATAAAATATCCTGCAGTTATTCCATCTCTCTGTTTTTTGGTTTTTTTTTTTTTGAAGGTGTTCTGTATTATTACATAAACTTTATCCATATTGAACTGCAGTGCAAAACAAAGCCCCTCTGGGAAGCACTCTCCCTGCATAGGAACATTTACTGTAATAACATTAATTGTTTTGTTTTTACTTTGGAGAACTTTTTCAAAGCCCCATTTCCTACCTGGAGACTGATGTTTTAAGACAGCATTATAGTATTGCAGGTATCAGTTTATAGAAGGAATTAAACTGCATTTGGAGTATATATTCCATGAATAACATGGACCTAATTACCTCTCTGGAAATGGAAAAAAAGAACAACATGGCTTGAACTGAACCGCAGTTAAACAAAAAACTAGAACACCACCAGTCTCACGATAATTCACTGATTCTGCTGCTATCCAGCTATTTTCTTAGACCGGATAAAGTAGGCATTGGATGAATTTTAGATGCCTTTATTTCTCTATGGTTTTGGTCAACTCTCGGATTTCCATCTTCACAGCATGATTTATTTTGCATGGGATCTGCTGGCTAATATAGAATAGCCTGAAGGAGGAATTCTCTGTTGCGGATATATACATTGTCACTCCAAGTTATCGTTAAGCATTTCTCACAAGCATGCTGTAATGCAATCTGTCTTCATGTCAGCTGGACACTACATCCCCTAAGCTCTGCATCAGTCTTTTTTCTACCATTCTGTTATTTTGTCAACATAAACCATAAGACTAAGAGCCATGATAAAATTCACAGAGACAGATGGTGCTGCTCTCACCGTGCTATCAGGAAAAAGAGGCTCATTACAAAAAGAGTACTATGTCCACATATGTTCTTTGGCATTGTGTACCTATGCCTAGTCTGTCAATATTTTTATGAATGTATGCAATCACAAAGGTGAATAGGTACATTATGTGTGGCTTGACAAAATTCAAGTGATGTACAGGCATATCCTTCTGCAGTAAAATCGAAAGAGAAGATCTGTAAGAGTATGAAGAGAGAAACCTTCCAACCTCCTCTCCCCAAAGACTCATTTAAATTCTTTCATGGAAAAGCTACAAAACCCAGAGATGACAATAAGCTTCTTCATCTTAGGGATCATTTGAGATACAAACCAATCATCCATGTTTCTCACACAGTGACACGGTGCCACCAGACAATTTTAAAGTGAAAAAAAGTCTAGTAATGGTTAAATTACATACAGGGGCTGTGAGGGGAGAGCTTGGGTGAGTGGGCAATCTATTTCTAATTTGAAAAAGAAAAATACCATAGAATCAAGTTTGGTGTTTTTTAATAGAAATTTTGACTCAGTGTTGCTTATTAATTAGATTAAATACAAGACCTTGTTCCAAACTAATTTTATGTTAGATTACAGTTAAAATGAATTATTCAAATCACAGTTTAAGAGAGAAATGTTGTCATACAAAAGTATCCATCTATTTCTTTAATTGTATTATAGAACTAATTTATATCTAGAACAGAGACTCATTCAATATATAACTAGAACTGATTTTTTAAAGAGGCACAAATCATAGATGAAAGGACTTGCATTTATATATTGACGTAAACTTATAAAAATAACAAGAATTTGGAAATCTTAAAAAAGATTGCATACCTATTTAATCCTACCAGTTTCATAATAGTGGAGAATAGGTGTCATTAAGAGGATTTGATAATACTTCTAACACTGAACTAAGCTTTTAAAAACAAACAGAAAATGAAGAGACACTATATAAAGTATTCTATTGGATATCTTTGAAAGGCATTATGCTAATTTTCTCAAGAACAAAGACAGAGAAGAATGTGCCAGACTGAAAACTTCAGTTCAAATAAATTATTGTCCTGACACATAAAACTTCAAGTAAAATTCCACAATCATGACTAAGGAAGGATGGTTAAGAAGTAACGATACTCATGTAAGATTTAGAAAGCTGTAAGTGAGCTTCCTCTTCTGAGAGAATGCATTAGTACAACAACTACATAAATTTAAGCCTGATTAAAAAGAAACAAAAAAATAATAAAGTACCCAAAAGGTGACTTTAGTGGAATTTAAATACCCAGTACCCAAACTGTAAAATTTGAAAATCTGTGTAAACCAGTGCCGACCATAAAAAATTATCATCCATCTCATCACTGACCTGATATTTTCCTTCTGCATATGTCCTTAGTGTTGAAAACCAGTTAAAAATTTGGCACTCACATTCAGTTTTTCTATCATTTTGGCCTTACTTATGCAGAAACTACACTTAGAGCTATAGCTTCCTTCAGAGCATGTGAAGAGGAGGATAACAGCTGGAGATTTGCAGTCTCCCCCAGAATGTTTTAACTGTTTTGAAGTAAGTTAGTTGAAAGTACACTTTCAACATCTCCTGATGAACTTTTGTGACATCATACTTAAGAATTAAAGTTTATTTGGCTAAAAACAGACCTAAAGCAAGACTATAACCTAGTCTAGCCCAAAACAGGACTTGGCTTTTGTGTCCCTGCTCCATAGTCTATTTAGACCAGTTCGGAAAATCTTGAATAGACTGGAATGCAAAACATAACTTTTAGGTTTGAGACAACAGTATGAAGCTGGCCTACTGAGTAGGTAAAATGAGTATTTCTACAAACAAGTCTTCTCAGGTGCTTTTTCTACTTGGTCAATATACTAAGTAGCCTGACTGGAAGAGAAAGACACAGGAAAAATGTTTTGTCCAGATTAGTGCACAGTGGTCATCTGAAAGTCCATAATAAATGCAACAAGTTCTTTAAAATAACCATTAAAAAAAAAAAAAAACAACCAACCAAACACACCCCTTACACACATTTATAGTTAATTTATTAAGTATTTTGACAGCCTAGGTCAATTTTAATAACACTTCTAACTTGAGGTCCTTTTTACAAAGTTGGAATTTCCTGCATAAACAAATGCCAATACCGCCATCTGGATCTGATCAGCCTAATGAGTGTGCTAACAGAATTTCCTAACCAAGATGCTTTTCCTATACCCTCAATAATATCCAAAGTTGAAGAAAAATCCAATAGCCCTTGGATATGATGGATGTGTCTAACTTTATAACGTAAAACCACAAAAGGACACTATTTGAAATTCTAGAGATAGCCTACATGTAATTATTCTCTTTTTGATCTGCAAAATTGTAATTAATTCTCTCAGTCTTGGAGAGATATCTTACTTTAAAGTAATTTTGTTGCTAATAAATGGGCCAAAGATCATTTACTTTGTATCTTTGCACATATTAAGAAATATTCAATATCAGCTACAGGCAGAGTACTTCTCCGGTATTTAAAATTTTCTCAGCACATCTGTCTCTTCGAGTGTAACTTCACCAATAACTAAAAATTCTTTATAAAACCAATATTTAAAAATAATAAAATATAATAGTAAAATACATAGAATATTACTGAAGCCAATGTAATTGGCATTAAATTTTTGTTTGTAATTGAGAAATTTAATGATAATGATACTATTCATTCTTTTACTTTGCCTAACATTTAAGTATGCCAGAAACATTTAACTATAGGATGTTTCAGTTCTTACTGATCACGAAAGATCATCTTAAAGTTAGATGCCTGCCAAAATTAGTTAACTCATCTTACTCTGTGTTGAGACACAGAGAGGAGGTACTTGCCTTCATGTCACCACACAGATGTTAGTAGAACCAAATGTCCTTTGCTTACTTTGAGATTTAGGCAACTAAATGTAGTTTTCTGCATGCAGGTGATTTGTGAAGAGATGCTTAAGATCCCCTTTACATTTGGTCAGGCAGTGGAACAAGCTGCCCAGGGAAGGTGTAGACATGACACTTAGGACATGGTTTAGTAGTCATGATAGTATTTGTTGGATGGTTGGACCTGATGATCTTAGATATATTTTCAATCCTCTATGATGCTACAAGTTTGAGAAAATCCAGGGTTCGCTTCAGTTTCCTCCATATCCTTAAGCATGAAGGGACACTTAGATAATCTAGACTATCCAAAACATGCACATGGGTTGTCCAAACCTGCCATGGGAACCATGGGAGCCCCATGACCTTCTGGAGCAGCAGAGTACATAAAAATATGTGTCAGCAAATAAACCAACTTGCTAGCATCATTTTCAGTATTCTGAGATATCCCTAAGAGCCTGCAGTGTCTGTTCTAAGAAGCTGGGAGGTGTTCCATAACCCTAAGCAACATACATAAATAGCAAATAAAATGCCAGTAGATGGCATTATATTCAAAGATCTTATATAGCATTTTGCATTAGTAAACATCCAAGTCAAGCACTCAGTTAAGCATTTAGCTACTGAATGTCTTGTCTGTATGGAATTTCAGTTGCTTAAATCCAGGAGACTGATTCAAGAACCTTTAAGGTGAGACACACTGTGTTGACAGTTTGAGACAAAAAGTTCTGTTCAAGTTATAATACTGAATATGCTCTGTATTATTTTCAGCTTGCTCACTGTTTAGGCAACTGTTTCAAAGTGGTGTCCAGCACAGAAACTGCTTTGATCGAGCTTTTTAGATGCACTTTCATCTGGACAAAAATGTATTTGGCTACATATTTCAGTTTCTCAGAGATACCTAAGTAGAGGTAAGAAAAGGAGCTGAATTAAGGAGAAGCCACAAGATAAGGCTCTATCTTTCCCTGTTCCTAGACTTGCCTGTTCAGTGACTTTGACATATGGAGTAAAGCATCAGCCTGAGATTCATCTGAAATCAACGGTTCCTACCAATCTGTTCTATTTATATGGAGTCAGCCTTGTGAATGTCACTGGAGAAGCTGAGTGCTTCAACAGAGATAGTTGTAATGAGTGTCACCTAAATTGTTTTGCTCAATGCCTGTCCACTGGTGCTAATAGGATAGAAGTAATTCTAGGAGGTAGTGAACAGTTCTGAACTTGGCAGGATTGATGCATTTGTCACTACTATAAACAGTTGTATAGATCTTTACTTGAAATTGGTAACTCCAATCCCAGGGGGAGTCCTACCCTTTCCTGCAATAAATAGAATTATGAGATAAAAAATATGAATGCAGAAGGTATCTAGTGTGAGAAAGTATGAGGATGATGAAAACTGAGGTAAGAAAGACTTCATTCAATAATAGACTTTGAGAACAAAATTAAAACCCTAGAAATAGACCCAAGCTGGCACACAACAAAGATTGTGAACAATAGCTCCATCCTGCTAGGGCTGCTCTGGCTGCGGACTTCATGCAGGTTTCACTGACCATGTGTGCTGGATGCAGTGTAACACCTGGTAAGGCAGCCTGGATTGCTGCCTCCCCAGCTACCTTTGCACTGGGAGTTAACAGCTGGAGAGAGGTAACAACACAGAAGTGGATGGTGTTTCTCACTCCAGGAATTACTGTTTGCTGTGCTAAAGGTCTTATCCCTACTTCCTTTCCTCCACAATACACAGTTACTTATCTTACTTTTTCAAATATTTTTTTTCCCCTTGGTGAAGCTTCACAGAGTGGCATACACTTACAGGTATGCCGAATGGTTTTGATAAATGTTATCAATAATTAACAGAATTTTCATGTCCAAAAGGGCTACTCTGTTATGGTAAGAGCAATACTAAACTGAAACACTTCCAGAAGCTCTGCCACTTGCTGGGACTGTTGGTGGAAACAGAGGAATCTCCATTGCTCAAAGATTATACAGAAAGATGAAAGCAATAATTAAAGAAAAAATATACTAAAGGAAGATATGTTCTACAACAAAAGTTAACTAAAAACAGAAGCTCTGTAGTTAGAAACTGCAAAAACTTTTTAAGTTCTATTTTCTGTCACTGAGGTACAGGCAAATACAGGCATTCTTTTCACCTTTTTCTTTTTTTTTGACAAGTAGGAAAAATACCCTTGCTGATAAAAATGTCATTTGTTTCAAAAGAGCATGCATGTTCATAAAGCAGAAATACATGATCATCAACATCACCAGTCTAACTCTAACTCTATTATAATAAATATGAATAAATCTCACTGACTGCAATAGCTTGCTTTCATTATGTCACAATTAATTTTTTACCTTCTTCTTTTGGGACATAAATATGTGGCTTCTTTATTGTGCTTGTGTATAAAACTAAACATAAATCAAAATTACTATATTCCTGGGAAAAAAGAGCAAGAATAGGCATATGAGATAGGCATTGATGTGGATCCTTAATGCACTAGCTGATGCTTTGAATTTATCAAAGTAAATACATGGAATGTAGAAATTTGTATGGATTATTATGTAACATAGAAAAGAAGCCTCTAAGGCAAAAATGTGTGTCAAGAATTAGAAAAAATGTGTTTAACACGCTTGAAATCTGTAAAGGGCAAACACTGGATGAAGCCATAAGTTATGGATTTTCCACAACATCCAAGGTTATATGAATTTATCATCATTCAGTGTAAACCCACATTTAAATCAGGCTGAACGTCAGTAACTATTGCACTTCTGCTAACAGACACTTATTCTTTAGTTTAGGGAGAATGGAACAAAGCTGGAAGTGGGGAGATTCAGACTGGACATAAGGAAGAAGTTCTTCACCATGAAAGTGCTGAGACCCTGGAATGGGTTGCCCAGGGAGGTGGTTGAGGCCCCATCCCTGGAGGTGTTTAAGGCCAGGCTGGATGAGGATCTGGCCAGGCTGATGTAGTGTGAGGTGTCCCTGCCCATGGCAGGGGGGTTGGAACTAGATGATCCTTGTGATCCCTTCCAACCCTGACTGGTTCTATGATTCTAAGATCTGAGAAAAGAGATTTCCCCCCCCCCCCCCAAATACAATATCACTTCATTAATTTATTTATAATTAGATAAACGTCCTAACTAAAAACATTCCATAGTCTGGTATGACTTTAATTTACCAATTAGTTTAACTGCTTCTTTGGTGCTTTTCTTAAGTGAAGCCATAAGCCAAGCCAAAATGGCTTTAAACCACACCTTACCATTTCTAGGGAAAAGTGACATACGTAAATGACAGAAATCCAAGTATCAGTATGGATATGTATACCGGCCCAGGCGTACATAGGCACACATATACTCATATATATATATATACTACTAATAAAAACATTCACCTAATTTAATTTTTTAATAAAATATTTCAGTTATTCACTCACACCCTCAGCAGGTTTGCAGATAATACCAAGCTGAGTGGTGCGGCTGACAAGGCAGAAGGATGGGATGCCATTCAGAGGGACCTGGACAAGCTGGAGAGGTGAGCTGAGGAGAGTATCCTGAAGTTCAGTAAGAGAAAATACAAGGTCCTGGGTTGGGGCAACCCTCAATATCAGTACAGGCTGAGGGATGATGAAAAGGATTTAGCAGGGTACTGGTGGATGAAAAGCTGGATATGAGCCAACAGTGCACAATTGCAGCCCAGAAGTCCAATCACATCCTGGGCTGCATCAAAACAAGAGTGACCAGCGGATCAAGAGAGGCCATTCTGCTACTTTGTTCTGGTAAGACCTCACCTGGAATACTATGTCCAGCTCTGGGGCCCCCAGTACAAGACAGGGACTCCTAGGCCATCTCAATCAGTGATCAGGGGCACAGTCCCCTTCCAGTAGGCAGGAACCGTTTCTGCTAGAGTTTCTCTAAAGAGATAACCATTGCACACAAACAGAAACTCAGTGTGCTCACAAGTGGTGTGCTAGTATAGGGATTTCCTGGTTAAGGATGCTCACTAAACAGTAACCGGTAGTCCTGTTAAAGGCTGGTGATAAAGATACACCAATTCAAACTTCATCAATTGCAAACAAAGGTATTTTTGTATTTGGCAATTTCAACCACCAAATGATTGGAAATGGCCCTACTGAAACTTTATCTTGTTTAACTGGTCTTTTCCGTTTTATATTGAAGAAATAAGGTATACAGCTGCTGAGAAGAATTATGCAAACAAAAAAGAATCTTCTCAGATGTGCTCTTTAGACCCCTCTTACAAAGAATTAGCACATATAATAATATTAATTAGGGAATGTTAAAATGTTTTAATGCTAACAAAGATGAAATCATATAACAAAATGACACTGTACTATAAATAATTTTACTAGACCATTTTCATTTTTGTATGACGTTTTTCTAGTGAAACTGGGAGGAGGGCAGTATTTTCTCTTAGCTTGTCTTTCAAGACTGCAGAACCATGAATATCTGGCAAATTAATAGCTATACATATAGACAAAAATTAGCAAAATAATTACTTGAAAGACAGATTTTTTTTCCAGACTCTTCTATTTCAATTTTTAAATGATAATAAAATAAAAAAATCAATAAAATTAGAAAAAAAAGGCAGCAAAACCCTTCTAGCTTAATTTCACCTCTAATACATAAATGTACTAATAGATAAGTTCAGTTCATAAAGACTAACAAATATATCTTGAATTTTTAACATTTTTTTCATATATATATATAAGTATACAA
The DNA here is from genome assembly GCF_027791375.1 of Indicator indicator. Lineage (NCBI taxonomy): Eukaryota > Metazoa > Chordata > Aves > Piciformes > Indicatoridae > Indicator > Indicator indicator. Next base: position 15,963,926 of record NC_072018.1, read on the forward strand.
TGTGCATGTAATCCTGTTACACACATGTACTAAAGCATGCGATGGAAATCTACTCATTTGTATAATTATTATAGCATGGTTGCTATTTCTAACTCTTTGAAAAGAAAATTAAGTGTATTTTTTATGTATTAGTTTCCATCTCTCCTTATTCTATCTAGAAAATTGATATCAAAGCCACAGAAGAAAATCAGTCATTTTTTCTTACATGAAAATTTGCTTAGATAGATGAATATATAGGAATTGGTAAACAATCCCTGTGTATAATGAGAAATTAGAAGATTAAACTATTTGCAGTATAAGAAGTTAAGAAATCATTGAAGCTCTTATCATATGAGGAAGATGTGATGGGGAATGATTTTTATAGAGTGAGAAAGGAAATTTTGGTGAGTTTGGTCCAGAATCTCATAACAGTTAGTCAGCAAACACAGCCTCATGTTTGTGATACTCTGAGGTAGAAAAAAATTTATTTACATAAAGATACTGTCTTTAATGACACAGAATATTTATGGGTAGAAAAAGTAGATGTTTTTGTTTTCAATCCAAAAGCAACGAATTTGAAATTGCATAGAAGTTAAAAACAACTAGCCTGAATTTAACTAAGTTATGTCAACAATTTGAAAACAAGTGTGGCTGATCAGGATGAAGGAGAAGAAAAAGCTATGCAGGAATAAAGTGATTGATTGATCCCTGACTTTTGCAGAAGACAGACAACTACCAGCTCCTATATTTTGAATTGCAAGACTCCATTGGAAATGTATCCAAAACATAATTAGTTATATGAACGCTTAAGCTTATTCTAAAATTTTTTATGCACCAGATGAATTTCACAGAATCACGGAATCAGTAAGGTTGGAAAAGACGTCAAGGATTATCAAAGTCCAATCTGTCACCCAAGACCTCATGACTATCTAAACCATGGCACCAAGTGCCATGTCCAATCCCCTCTTGAACACCTCCAGGGATGGTGACTCCACCACCTCCCTGGGCAGCACATTCCAATGGCCAACCACTCTCTCTGTGAAGAACTTTCTCCTCACCTCCAGCCTAAACCTCCCCTGGTGCAGCTTGAGACTGTGTCCTCTTGTTCTGGTGCTGGTTGCCTGGGAGAAGAGACCAACCCCGTCCTGGCTACAACCTCCCTTCAGGTAGTTGTAGACAGCAATGAGGTCACCCCTGAGCCTCCTCTTCTCCAGGCTAAACAATCCCAGCTCCCTCAGCCTCTCCTCATAGGGTTTGTGTTCGAGGCCTCTCCCCAGCCTCGTTGCCCTTCTTTGCACATGTTCAAGTGTCTCAATGTCCTTCTTAAATTGAGGGGCCCAGAACTGGATGCAATACTCGAGGTGCAGCCTAACCAGTGCTAGGTAGAGGGGCACAATGACTTCCCTGCTCCTGCTGGCCACACTATTCCTGATCCAGGCCAGGATGCCATTGGCCTTCTTGGCCACCTGGGCACATGGCTGGCTCATGTTCAGCCAGCTGTCAATCAGTACCCCCAGGTCCCTTTCTGTCTGGCTGCTCTCCAGCCACTCTGACCCCAGCCCAGCTTCTACAGTTGCTAAGTCATATACCAGAAAATCAAATTTACACTTACATGTTTACTAAACATATGCATTTAAAAATTCATTACATAAAGTGTAAATCTGGGTAAGTGATGTACAAATTCACTACTTGTCCTACACGTTCATTCAGCTGTCTTCTCATTGTATCATTCTGATCTGTCACTTTACTTCAAAATCTAGAACGCTTTTGGCATTTGTAGCCAAATTAAAATACTTAACACTGGTATAATTGGCCTGTGGAAATCTAGGGGGTGGAGATCAAAACAAATTACTTGGATTGCAAGAAAATACTTACCCCAGTACATGCTGATCTGCAAAATTACTTTCTTAACATTAGAATTTTTATTTGTCTTCATATTTCAAGTAATTTTATCATTTAGACTATTAAATTTACAAATTTATGTTAATTGCTTAATTAATAATTTTATTTTAGGAATCCATCTGCTTTGTATGCCAAGAACATCATGAAAATGCGATTTTGAATTAGTTTTGTTATGGTAAATATTGATCACAACGGTATATTCTGTGCTTTCAGAAGGAAGCAGAGCAAAAACAATTTAATAAGCAACATTTAGATTGTTTATACATTAACTCTTCTGTTAGCTGTAATTGACTGTTGTAAAGTCTGACAAGACTGACTGACTATAACAAATTCAAAATCATCTACTGTCATTCAAGTGGAAAGATGCATAAAGGGAGGTTTGGATTCAACATGTAAATAATTTTAAAGAAATTGGTCTGTGCTTTTTAAAATAAACCACTACAAGATGGAAACACAGTAGAAAATAGTATGAGAAAGCTCTTAAACATGGGTATCTCAAGGGAGTATAAAGATTGACTAACACATTTATATTAATATTGCTGCAGTTGTAAAGAGAGTCAATAAACCACACAGTCACAAAATGACACAATCCAGCAGAAAAAATAGTTCCTCAACTCTTAACAGTTGTTAGATTTTCTCAGAGCAATTCAGAATATAGCAGCAAAGATTTTGTGTCCAGTCCTGCCTCCATATCTCTAGTCACCTTAAGTCAATCGACCTCTGTTTTAAAACAGATATTATTAGTTTTCCTTTCAATATTGTAATATCCCATCACTTGCTTTATGTGTTAGCTCTGGAACTTCCACTGATTTCCAGCTAACACTTTATTACAGTATATTTGCATACAGTTTTTCTTTGATTGCATTATTTTGATTAAATAGATTATTTCTCTTTTTGGTGTTTTTACCTCTGATACACTTAGAGACAAAATTTAATCTGTGGTTACATTTTCAATATTTTCTGGTAATCTCTATTACCTTGACCACTCTAGTAGCCTTCTAGAGCTTCTGGAAATAAACAGCAAGATACAACCTATACTAATTTCACTTTTTTTTTCTTAACCACATATGAACGAAATCACAACAGGCATTCCAGTCTGTTACTAGTACATTTTTCAGTAATTCGTCTTTGCTGCTGGCTATCACAATTGTGATCATCACCATCATCACCCACATGAAGCTTTCTCTGAGGATGAAACACTTCAGGTGCATGCTTGGGTCTTTATTTCCACTGCACGTAATGATGTCAGTCACTGGTGCCTATAGACCTTTTCACCCATTGGGGGCAGGATTCAGTACTGAAACATACGTCTAATACACTTATAACGCTTTATGTTTGCCAACATAGGAAACTAGTCTGCCAAGTCTGACACAAAACTAATAGGAACCCTTACTCTTTCTAAAGATTCATCCAGTTCAGTCACCTAAATATAGTCAGTAAGCACCACTTCAGATACATGTGGCTAACAGGATATTACAAAGAACCTAGAAGAGTAGAGTGGCATTGAAGACCAAGCAGGATATCCTAGAGTATCTCCAAAGGTATACAGCACCTAATCAGTTTGGGGGCAACTGAATCAAGCCAAGATCTTCACTGCCTTCAAGACTCTAGACAACTACTATACCTATACAAAACTACAGGTAACCTAAATCACACTGCCTTCTGTCGCTTAGCGACTGATAATCCAAGTATTTTATTCTGCATAGTTCTTTTCAGTTTTCACTTTAGAGCTAATAAAGTCAGACCTTGAATATTCATTACCAAAAGTGTTCTATTAGTGCAATCTTCAAGGTAATACAATTCTTCCTCTAGGTTTGTTTTAATATTCCTGTGCTTTAACACGTCTCCTCATTTTTGTAACATGAATATATTGCAACAGCAGAGTGATGCATTTTGTACAAAGGTCCTTACTGAAACTCATAAAAAAGATTACACTTAAATTCTCTGAAGACTTTCACTAGTTATGCATCCCTCATCTAGACAGTTCCCTTTTTAAAGTAGCACATTTGCTGGGACTGCTATACATACATCATGTGTATATGGTATCCACTCACAGCTAAGATCAGAATCCATTAAAAACTATAAAGGAACAGAAAAAAAAAATATTGGCCTTTAGGTCAGGTAAGGTGAGAATGTTAGTTTGAGATTAATTCTGTCTCAAAGAGTTTTGCCTAATGTGTGATGATTTATACTCCAGTACAGATGCCCTGGATTTTATTTTCTCTTTGAACCCAATGTATATGATCATGTTTTCCTTCAATGTGTTCAATGGGATTGCAGTTGGACTCAGAATCGACAATCACTGAAAACACTGCTCTGCCTGCCCCCACATATGAGGACTGGATTTCCTGTTATTCTTAATGGATTCATTCCCATGTTAATAGATTAATTTAAAATCCACTTTACTTGATTTCATTGCCTAGCTGTAGCACGGAGATTATTTTGTCCCATCCTACTTTGGGAACTCCATATGAAGTGTAAGCAAAATTCCAAGTTCTTCCAATCTACACATTTGTATTAACCAGTCTGCATTTGTCCCTATACATAGCTTAACCTACTAGGTCACATCTCAATTCTCAGTAAGATCCTTACTTAATATGGATTTTTTTTTTCTCATCTTACTTTCAATTAGTTGTATAGCTAAAAAATCTTCTGCTCATTCTGATAATTTTCATTTTGGCTCTGTACTTCATATCCTCAGCACCATTTGGAACTGCAACCAACTGAAAACGTAATTTTTGTTGGAGCATATAGCAAAGTAATTGAAGTTAATGGACATGCAAAGACAATTTTCTCTTCTTCTGTTCATGTTTTTCACAGAGGTTATTTGTGTGTGAGAATAAGTAACAAGAAAATAATCTAGCTAGCTCCATCACCTTTAAAGCCATAATTTATAAATACTGTCTTTTATGGGGTTTTGTTTTCCTTCCACTCATGTAGCACACTGAGAATAAGGGGGTTTTAACACATAAACTGAGGTTTCAGTGGGCTTCTAATCACCTTAGTAGCTTTCCTAAATTATTATACTGTCTATATTTCTTCTATTATTATTTTTATCTTTCTTTTTAATTTCTTTCCTTTCCTCTTTTCCTTTATTTCTCATTCATCCCTCTTTTAAAATTATAATAAGAATGATTAATCTACCTTCTCAGCGTGGTTGTGCTGGACACCTGCTTTCATTGATAACTTCAAAGTAATTAAGTACAAGGTTTTATACATATTGAGAAAATGTTATAGATGATTCATCCTAAATTAACATGGCTTACATGGAAAGATTTATATTATTAATTTACTGGGAAAAAAAATATAGTTCCCACACTGGGACAACAGAGATTCATAGAGAACCCTAATAAACTATGCACTAGGTTCTTTCCCACCCCATTCCCCACCCCATCCCCATTCAGAATCAAAGTCTGAGGAAAAAAAATTAGAAGAAAATTAGAAGAAAAAAAAAAAAACTACATATACCAATTCATCTGCTTTTTTTTTTCCATTTTTTTTATCTTTTTGTTTTGTTTGGTTTTTTTTTTTTTTTTTTGTTGTTGTATAGTTTTTGCTTGGGGATTTTTTGTTACCCAGTGTGTCCCAAAGGTTGTGTGTCTTCTGAAATCCAACGTAACACTGCAATCACATTGGTTTACATATATGATTAGCTCCAGAACTGGTTTAGAGTTCTTTTTTCCTGATAAAGTGGGCAGAAACATAGTTGTATAAAGTAGGCTGTGAAAAGTTTATAAGAATATAAAATTAGATTTTACTACCTGCTTTTAATCTAGATTTGTAGCTGAACCAGTTTGGATTGATTATAGCACACATGAAAACACAAAAAATTAATAAAAAGCAAGTTAATGCCACCCAATAGTTAATACTATGGTGTCACAGTTGAAAAATAAGTTTATTACAATTCCAACCTATAAAATGTCATGACTGTCCTGTTTGCTAGCTTCATTACTAAAGTAAAAACTTGGATTTGTTTTTGAAATCATTATGCCAAAATCTCTCCTACTGCTTCAAAGACACAAATATAAGCCTTTTCAGTGCACAAACATAATCAGTTTATTCAGCTGAGAAAATTCCTGGTCCTATTTCTCTCCTTTTTTTTTTTTTTTTTAAAGGATTTGCTTATGTACACTTGAGTACAGATCTTACAGCAATGAATGATTACACTCACCAAACCAATTTTGTATTGATGTGGCTTGTCCCTGTTTATTTCACTTGTAGCTCTTCTACAAAACCTAGGCTTTCTACATTAACTTACACTTTTGGGAAAGAAGTAGGTGCAAATAAAGGATAGTATTTTAATTAGTTCACTTTGAATTGTAATTTAGCTGCCTTAATTGATTTCAAATGGCGAGGAAAAAAAAAAAAAGGACTAAGAGAAATTGCAGCCTCGCTTTATAAGAATCACTAATTTAAATTTCCACTGTGTCTGCCTTCATGGAGTCTCTCACATCCATGCCCAAAGAATAGTTTCATTTAGACCCAAATCTAGTTACAGCAATGAACACTCTTTAGTGAAAATGTTCTTAAACAGGTTTCAAATTTGCTGCAAGGCTTAAATTTCAGACTCTAAGTTAAGTAACAAGATGTGATCTTTCTCTATAAGCAGAGATCTACTTTTTAACAAGTGTTCTTTTATTTGTGCCTTGCAGGTTGGCAAAATTTGATTTAATCTCTCTTTGATGAAAGCATGTCCCACAGTGATGGATTAAAGCTGTATCTTTGGCTTCTAAATTAATCCAAGGTTTTGTAACTTGAACCATGTTTTCCATGGAGAACAAAACAGTCCCTGTAATAGCTTGGCAATAGTCTGTAAACAACTCACACAAGCCATTAACTGTACTTGCTGATTGCACTGCTTTCCAAATTGGATAACCTTAAAATGTGAACTAATGTACCGCCAGACAAATCATACAGAATAACTTTTTAAAACAGTATAAATCTATGTGGTCTATGTATTCCGTTATGGATCCAAAATAATCTCATTTCAAAGATGTCTCTCTAAGCACCACCTCCCAACTCTAAAAATTCTCAGGTTGTATAATATTTGCCTTTTCAGTGTTTCTGCCCATTCTGCCAAGACTGATGAAAACTTATGTCAATACAATGGAAAGCAATACTGATTTTTTTTTATCATTATTTTAACATACTTGTCTGAAAATTGAGTTTTAGTATTTTGTGTAATTCCAGACTTAAACCCAGCATCTCTTTCACCTTTTTCATTCCATCAAATATAGGGGCAGAAAAGGGACCAATGTGCCTTGTAAAGCTTGAAATAAATTTTGCTTTTTGATTTACTTCCATGTTTTTTACACTGAAATCCTCAATGAATTCTAATGAAATAAAGATACAATAACTTTCTGTTATGAGAACAGAATTTGTTAGATGTCACAGAATCAGCTCAAGGAGATGAGGAGCAGGTTGATATAATGCACAACAGGTTACAGGTTCATATTGTTTACCCTTTTCCAAACTTTGTCTGCTGATAAAAGCAATGTGCATGTAAGCATGATCAAGACAGTTATCTGATGCACTGGGAGAAAAAATAAGCAAATAAATAAAAGAAATAACTGTGCTACATCTTATGTACAGCACACTTACTCTTCAGAATTACTTGCCAGTTTAAAATCAGCACTGCAAAGGCAGACCTTGGAAAATAATATAATTCCAACTAATTTTGCAGCAAATTCCTATGATAATAGTATTCTCCCATAATACTCCCTGTTTTCTCTGGGCTTGAAAGAAATGTAATAACTATCACAGCTACTAGTTTCAGCTGGAACACAATCCAAACACATGTGCAGATCTCTGGTCAGTACACGATTTCTAATTCTAAGACCACATTATAAAACCACGCTCTCCTCCTCAAATTTTCTGCAACATTGAAATTAAAAGATTCTAAAGGCAGTCAAACACCATTTTCTTAAGATTTTTTTAAAAATGTAAAATTACTGAAACTAATTTATCTTTCTGCACACTGACCTTTTGTCAAAACAAACTACTAAAATGACACATTCAATGTTTTGTATTCAAAGTTAATACAAATTTATGCATTTGAAATGTATTTACTTTTATGCATCAGAAATCAAATTACTACCAGGAAATTATTCTTTCTTCAGAGAAGATTTTTTTTTTATTCGAAAAGGCTTTTTATAAAGCAAAATAATCCATTAAAATCAATGTGACAGAAACATGTTATGTCCTGTTAAAAAGTGATATAACAATTAAAATTTTAATTGGCAATTTTCAATGTATTACATCTTGGGACACATACAAAAGTCTGTTTCAATTTCTTTGAAATGTAATTTCCTAATACTTATGTTCTTCAAAGTACAGGTAAATTCCCCCTTTGTTTTTCTTTTTTTACAAAGAACAAGAGTTCCTGATATCAACTCTCCTTCAATATGCACGACAAAGGGTACTCAGGAAAGTCTGTATAAACGTCAGCTAAATATCCAAGAGGATTATTAAAAATCAGAGAAAACATCGCTTCTTTTTTAGGTTTATTTCTCTCGAGTCATTATTTTAAATAGAGAATCAGAGTGGAACACTAAATTATTTTATCATTACCTTACCTCTAATTTAAATAAAATCTGGCAAAAAACCCTCAGAACTTCTTCCACACAGCTAGCTAGTTATTCAAAACATGTGGGCTGTCATTTAGCAGAAATATTTTGGAGAATACCCCTGTAGTTCCAAGGACATAAAGGTAATTGATAAGCTCTCATATGTTTAAGCAAGGGAAATGTAATAGAAATTAGGAAATTAAATTTCTACTGAACAAAGATAATAGTTGTCTTTTTGAATATGAATTATTACATCACTGTTACGATTCTGTATGATAGCATACTCTGTGATACCAGTATTCCTAGGTACTTTCTTCTTTCAAATAGAGTTACAATCACTAATCAAAAATAACAGCTTTTATAATTCGAAAGAATCGAGGAACATCTTGATGGATTTCTATTTTGTTCAATAAATGAACATTGAATTAAGTAGTTGATGACAGGAGCCTAACCACACAGTTTCAAAACATGTAGAAAATTACTTGCCATTTCATGACATAGGTGCACTTTTATGAGTGGGGGGAAGGAAGCGTTATCTTTCCTGTTTTCCTTGGAGCAAGTAATTTCCTAGCCTAGAGTGCTTTATCATGAAATCTTAAGATGAATAGATTTTGCAGAATAAGCATCATCAAAAGGATTTAGACATAGAAAAGGATTTGTAGGATGGCAGATAGACATTATTCTTGGACGCTAAAGAGCAACGTTTAGCCTTATGAAAAGCCATCACTCCTACACTGAGCTGTGTACTACAATTGAGTCCTCTAGAAGTTGGTTGGGCTCTTTTGTTTTGTTTTGCAAGACAGCAAATCACCGAACTACCTAATGAAAACAGCAGCAGTAGCTGTCTACAGATTACTGTAGTCTGGATAATAAGTTTTAAAAATCAGTTTTGCCACTAAGATGGGCATCATTCAGATATTATGAACAGGGCTGACTGGTGCAGGTTCTCAGGGCAGCGATGAGCATTGTTTGCTCCATGTGCAATAGGGCAGAAGCTGATCCCAATTTCTTAGTTTTGTCCGGCTTCTAGCTGCACTTAATACTAAAGAGAACAAGTTTTGACTTGCATTTTCATTCTTTTTTTTCCCTCAGGTTTTAGTACTGTTTTATTATTAAATCACATCTCCTATGAAGTAATCAGTATGAAAACAGACACAGCTATTATAGTAACAGCATCTAAAACAGCCTTGATCATTCGCTTCTGCAGTATTTTTCTTTTAGCCTTTTACAAACTGTTAGGTTGGAAATACAAAAATAATTGAGTAAGTTGAACTCTGGCACCTATATAAGCTTTTAACCTTGGCAGTCAAGAACACAAAGATAAAAGGTTCATAATTACACTGCATATCTAAGCAATGCAGGTAACTGTATCCAGTGAATTGAAATAAAAATTAAAAAAAAAAAGAAGAAGAAGAAGAAATAGCTAAAATATGATACTTCAAAGGATAACATATATTCAGCACCAGTATTACAGACAGTGGAAGAACAGTGAGAAGGCAGTTTTCTACCACCTCAATGGACTTTGATCTTTAAGCCTAAACTGAAGCATCTTGGTCTTTCTCCATGTCTTAAAAAGAGAAAGAAATTATCTTTTTGTTCATTATATAAGGAAATAACAACAACAAAAAAAATCCAACTGTGCTACAGTTAGCACAATGGTTGTCAAGCATATTAGAACTCTGCATTCATCACTGAAAATATGCAGTACTAATATAGATTACACAAAACTATACTCAACCCATGCAGTGGTCATGAGCTATGCACTCCCAGAAGGAAATGCTGGATCTAAAGCATTTCGAGCACCAGAGCTCCAGTGAAAGTGTGATGCTCACAAGTCAGTCATGTGAGTAGAATGAAAGACAAGACCCTCCAAGGATGGCAACCATTAGAAGAAGAGACCACCTCCAGTAAACTTTGCAATTCATAGAAAGCATGATGTTTATGGCATAGAATTCTTCTGCACTAATAGCATGGTATCATGGTAAGTCAGGAGTAGTAACACCTGCTAATACTATAAAATGTATAGAGTTATCATAGACTATTTTTTAAAGACATTCAATTTTGAAGAAAAATGTTTTTACCATGTCATTTTCAGGATAAAAACTGTCAAATACTTGAACAATATTATCTAAATTGTTTTTCCCAATAAAATTTATTTCTGATACAAATTCTAAGCCACAATTCATCTTCGGTCTGTCTGTGACTGATACAAGAGTGCATACATGGATCATGACTTCTGAAAAGGGAAAAGAAAAGGAAAAGATGCTACTGCAGGACTTCCTGACCCAGCTAACCTCCATGGCAGAAGCATGTACCCAGGTACAGATTCCCCCTCTGTAACAGTAAAGACTAGATTACCCCAATTTAATTCTCTGCAAGTGTAAGAAATGGTTTTAGGTAGCATAGACCTAAAGTTGTATGTGTAAGGAAAAAAAAATACACAAAAGTTTATAAAAATCTTAGACTGGCAAAAAGTAAACAGTAGCATCATGAAAATCTACTCATATCAAAGACAGAGTATTATTATTGTAAATCAAAGTTAACAGTAGAACAAAATGCCGAAACCATGTGCAGAGGTAAGAAATTATCACAAAACCCAAACCAAACAAAAAACCCATCAAAAAAACCCCAAAACAAAGCAAACAAACACCCCCAACACTCTCCTCCCCCCCAAAAAAAAAACCCAACCAAACCACACACACACAAAAAAAACCCTCAACAGATGTAGGCAGACAGGGCTTCAGACCAGCTAATGGAGAGAAAAGTATTCATTTTTCAATTTGTAAAAAATCTGTTAGACATTACATAGACACTTGGGACAGACAAAATCATACTGGATTTAAATCTGTTTAAGTGAATACTTTGTCTGGTCTTGTACCTTACATAACTGAAATGTTAGACTTCCAGAACCTGAAGGATAACATATAATTGCTATTTCTTGCTGAAAATAGCACTGTGAATGAATCAGCTCAAGGTCTGAGTGATTTTATTCTCCTTAATGTGCACTGACACATTAAGGGAAGGCTTGCAGGTATTTCATCTGTCTTTTCTGTTCTGCTACATCTCAGATATAAAATTCATAATGAACAAAATAGGGGAAAATATATCCTTTTGATTAGCTATTTATTCTCCTGAATTGATGCATCCCCACTAGCCATGTAACCATTGGTTAAATTAAATAAAAGCTACCAAGTGAAGAGATGATTTAGTTACAAATACTTTAAAAGGGATCTCTTAAAAAAAAAAACAAACAAATTGCAATTACTGTCTGATTCCTGAAATGTAGTCAGGATGGTGTCTTACTTTCTAATTTAAATTAATTCTCAAAGTAATTATAAACTAACCTAAAGCTATGTCCACATGTTCTTTTAGAAGTGCAGTTGGGATGGGCAAGAAAAGCTAGGAAGATTTTTATCTCCCCTGGTTTTACACTATATGATTGCCTCTTTGCTTTTTTTTTTCTTTATATACATATGATGAGCAGCTTCAGGATTCATATTTCATATTTATAATACATACAGATGATATGGGTGTACATAATGTAACTCGTATTTAAAGTATCTATTTATTCTCTTCCGTTGTAATAAACAAAAAACATAAATGTAGGTAATTTAGACAAAGGCAAGAAGAGAATTGAAAGCTGAAGCCCATTTCCAACTCCATCATGGAGCGCATACCAATACAAATTGCAGAAGAACAAACACAAGTCAAGAGAAAAGGATGAATCTTACTATGGCAGAAATAATTTCTGCAGCAGTGTGCCTAGGGTTGTCTGGGCAAGAGGCATTCAGCGTCTTGTTTGATAGCTTAGCCTTTTTTATTCCATCTTCCCACCTTTTAATGTTTTGGGGTTTGTTTTTAATATAATGAACCTGATTAATAAAAATTGTAATATCCTTAAAGCAGCAGCAACATAAGTAGAGATATAAACATATAAATACGTGTGTGTGACTGTGTGTGTATGAAAGGCTTATATTGTAAAGAAAGTTGCAAGAGCCTGATGGAAGACTTTATTTTCAAGTGTTCACACAAAACCTTGAGAAGCCATTAGCACTGGACAGATATTTGAGTTATAGAACCTATCTGACCTTTTCAGGGATCTGCCAGTATTTATTGGCACTCCAAGTGACATTTATATTGTTAAATGAAAAGCTAAATGCCTGAAGCTGCCAATGGAGTAGTTATGAGGACAACACCTGATCACAGAATACTATAAATTACTTGGCCATAGCTGAACTGCAGAATTTAAAATCTCCCAATGATAACACTTAAAACCTGTTCAATCTCTACAGTCAATTCACAGACACTCGTTGCTGAAAATACTTCTATAAAACTAATTATAAAAACTAGTTTGTTCAATATTATTTCATCTTCAACAATTCTTCTTCTGCAAAATCTTGATGGGAGAACTACCAATGGAACAAATACCAACCATTAGTCCACAAGCCTGTAATCTCAAATGTATAAGATGCTTATATTTAATTTTATTTCAGTTTAAAATCGTAGCTATTTACATTTTTACATTCTATTAACTAAATACAACTGATACATTTGGCACATTTACTTTAAATGATTTGCTGAGATCTGCAAATTAACATTTTGCAAAATCATTTTGTAATATCGAATTCATAATCTAAGCCTGTAGTTTTTAAGTCTATAATGCTCAAGTCCACAAGGGTCTTGGCTACACATCTTATGTATCCCTATGATAGTGTGTGCTCACTTTGAGCATCCCTATGGCTTGACATCAGCTGGCATAGGACTGCTTCGGACTTCTGTATGGCAGTATTTTTAAAAAAAAGGCAAAGTTCCTCTCTTCCATGAGGCACTGATATTTTCAAAATAACTTCCATTGAAGGTTTATCAGATCAATTTCATTATCTTTAAAATGAAAACATCTCTTGAATGAATGCTACTAAAATAAGAGGGAAACTAAGCTATGATTTACATTCTGAAAAGCCTGCCACTTGCTTGTGCCAGGAGCGAACATCTCTTCAAAATTTCCACAACAGCACAGACAACTTCAGTGTCTTGTCTAATTTGTTTATTATTCCTTTTAAACTGAAGTCAGTCCAGCAGCATCAATTTATCTCATGCATTGCATTGTTACACATAAAGAAGCTTTTTTTCCCCACTAAGGATGTACTTATTTAACCATAGCTAGGACTAGAGTTTGAGGTTTGAAAATGGTAGTCAAACAGAGAACAGACTTGTGTAATGGAAATACAATCTACATGCACAACAAATTCACTATACATCCATAATCTGATTGGTTAACACTATTTTTTACCTAGAGCATGTATTTTTTTTTTTTTTTATTACTGGAAAATAATCCACTACCTCAAGGAAAAGATGTTTCTCCTCTCAGAGCATGAAAGAAAACATTTATTTCTATGTAGAACAACCCTAAACTAAAGCAGTTTTTCATCAGCTAAAAGATATTTTTAATCAACTCTATTTCTCACTTTCATTTTCTGCATTTTTCTATTTTCTCAAGGCTTCCAAATAGTAATTCCCCTCTAATCTAAGTATGCAGGTCCTTGTATTCTTTTTAGGAAGAATGAGACCTCTCAAGTGACTATCTGCTCCATGCAATTTCAAATCCACAGTTTAGATTCAGAAAATCCACAGGCTGAAACAATAGAACTCTATAACTAGACAAAAGCAGAAATTTTGCCAAGCACTGGCAAACAGATCTGTTAATAACGATGTCCCAGAAAGTTTGTCTGATTCTTCTCAATTTAAGAATCTATTTTAATAAAAATTATAATCTCACCCTTAAAGAAAATAAAACAAAGTGTGCTGAGCTGATGCTATGATTTCAGCAATAGAAGCTATACTGTCTAATTTTTGGATAAGCCGTTAATCATTTCAACAAGTAAAAAGGCAGTTTTTCACCCACGACATCTGGGGCTTTTTTTCCCATTTTTTCCCACATGCTAGCACATTATTATGAAATACAGTATTTGCCATGTTAGGATTGGAAAGGGAAAAAAAAAAAAAGATTTTTCTTTGTCCCATGAGATGAAAAAGAAATACAGCTGATGAGAAGGCAATTAAGAATGAACAATGAATACTTATGCATATATTTGCTATCAGCTAGCTGGTCTAATCAAGCAATAATACTGAAAATAAAGAGACAAAATTCATTATCTCAGCGATAAAGAAAAATTTGTTCATAAAGGTAATCTTGTGTATTAATGGTGAGTTAAACCTTTTTCATACAATAGGATTTCCACATAACCAATTTAGCTCAATCTTTTTTGTTCTTTAAAAAGATTTCATCCATTCACTAACCAATAATGTTCTATTCAGCATGTTGATGTTGTTTTGCTTTGCTTCTCTCACATCATTTATGTGCAGTTCAAGAAAAATGTAACGCCCACATAGTATTTGCCTTGTTGATTAAATAATATCCCATGATTAACAAATTTCTCAGATTTCTAGATACATCAGAAGGAAACCACAGGCAGGGCTGTTTACACTTACTTTCTCTGTAGGGATCCTAAACAAAAACACCTGCAACAAGAACAGTGGATTTTATTGACCCAGTCCAACACAACAAAGAGTAATGTCAGCTCCCTACCTCATTGTGCTTAAAATTTAACAGAAACATAAAAGAGAAGCAAAAGCAATTTACTGAAAAAAAGAAGATTACACAAACGTAAAGCTTGTTAAAGAATCAAAATGAGATTTCTTTCCATCCACTTCACTTAGCTCAGTGAGGAAGGCATTGGATATGTCAGGACTTTCCATGTCCTCTGTCAGCAGGTTCCCTTCCCCACGCACCAGAATGCCCATTTTTGTCCCTAGTCTTCATTCCATTCTACCGCGAGAAGCCTTTCTTATTGCTTTTCTAATCCTTTTCCAAACTCAACTCACATTTTCACTTTCTCAAGACAACTCCTGCACACTCAAACAGCATCTCTACAGTCCTCCTAGATCACCTGATCTTGTTCCCATGTCTTTTATTCTTTATTTTTCCACATCTGAGTTTTGTCAAGAGCTCCTTGTTTATTCACACAGCCCTGCTTCCACCTTTGGTTGATCAGTTTATCACGCTAGGCCATGTGTTGAGCCCGGAGGATAGGTTCCTTGAAAGTTAACCAGCCCTCATGGAGCTTTCTTCACTCCAGGATCACTTTCTGAAGCATTTGCCCAAGCATAACAAGTCAAAGTCTGCTCTTCCAAAGTTCAGATTTGAGATCCTACTAAGTGTCATATTCTCTTTGAGTATTCTGAACTCCGCTGTCCTGTGCTTGCTGGCGATGAGACAGTCCCTGACTTCCACAGGCCTGACTAGCTCTGTAAAGCATGAACCTTGGCAGAGTGCCTCCCTTCATCACCCTCTCAGACAAGGGCTAGGAGACTATAGGGGGCAAGTTTCACGTATTGTTACCTTTTCTTTCCTAGGCATCCATTCAGACCTAGCAGGATAAAGAAGACTCTTGCCATGAAACACTATATAAGTTCCTATGGCTTTTCAGAGCTGAAGGTTGCAGAATTGCAGAGGTTTCTTCATATTCCTTTTATGCCTATTACAACAAAAGAACACTCAAATGCTTCTGAAATTGAATCAATGTCCTCTGGGATTCCTCAAAGTGTAAAAGAGGCATCAAGGCAGCACAATATCCATTACTGAATTAATTTCTTCTAAAAAATGCCAAGAATTCCCTTCCCTCCAAACACCATGAGTCCTAAATAAGTATTTTTTCATTTCCTTTATTTAGGGATAATCCAAGGTGAAGACTATTCAGCCCAAAAGTAAGTTCTGATTTAAGTATACCAACTTTCAGTACAACTTCAAAAAAGATAAGATGTTACAACAGTGCTAAATCTCAGGAATAACTTTTAAGGATGGAAATAGTAAGAAAATAAAAATTCCAAGTACAACAGGGCTTTTTCATATATTTTAAGAATAATATCATATGATTTATAAGCCAGAAGTTAACTAAAAAGAATGGACAGCCCACAGAGTGGCTTTTATATTGCAGGAAAAAAACCCAAACAAACAAGCAAAACGCAGCTCTTGTGCTTTTTTCCACTCATTGCTAATACTTGTGATGCAGAAAAGCAGATTTATATGATGAAAAGCACACATATTTTTAAATCACTCAAGAATGAAAGACGAGGAGTTGAAATCTGCCACTTTTATACATTTGTTTATGCATTTATGCTGTAAACAGTGAAAGGAGATTTGAAGTGATTTCCGTATGGAATGCCTGAGTGAAACGATGACAGGGTCTGCTCCTTGAAACATATCTATCCTAAATTTTGATTATATTTTTTCCACTAGTTTTTCTTATTTACTAAAATATTTATGTTATGTAGAAATGCTGCTAACATCAAAATACCAGTAAGCCTTGATAAAGTCACTTTATAAATCCCTACGTGGGGAACTGGCAGCAATGTAGGCTCATTTCTCCCTCAGTGGATTGAGTGGAGAATTTTGCAAAGCACAGTCTACATCCTAATGTCTTCTAGGATGACAAGAGTGTCCAGTTGCTTCTTTGTAACAAGGACAATAAATCTGTGTTGTGACATCAGGGTTTTGCAATACCTGAGAAATTCAGAAGACATCCTGCTAGCTACATCACAAGGAAGTATTTCAGCTAGCAACTAAGTTCATCAAAGTGACAAAAGTGTGCAGCCTTTTAGAAGTAGCTTAATACCACAGGAACCAGAAGTACCTATACTTTTAATGACAACTAAAAGTTACAATGACTTTTTGAGATAATGGGCATCATTGCTGAAATTCGTATTTCCCCAACAATGCTGTCAGAGAAACTTTTTCCTGCCTGCAAATAAATACCTCATTCAACAACTATGAAGTTTATCATTGTTTGGGGGGTTTGTTGGTTTGTTTGTTGTTTGTTTGCATTTACACAAACACACTCTTTCATTAGTGGAATATGTTAGATTTAATCATAAATATGAAAACAATCTAAATTTCATAAAGATCTGTCATTCTGTCTTATTTTTATAGGTATCAGAAACACATATAAATATATATATATTTCTCCATATCTATTGAACATACTCATGAAAAGATTCTTATTTTCAAGGACCTATTCAGCCTTTCAAACCCCATTAATTTTTGTCTCCTCCAAACTTTTTCAAACCTTCTTCCAAATAAACACATGGCTTCCCTTCCACCTGATAATTCTACTTTCCTGTATTAATCTCTATCCATGAAATACCTGTTCACTTCTTATGCAGCAAACATACCAAGATGTCCCTTAAGGAACCATAATTTGCTAGAATCACTGTTATTGAGGCTACTGTGTTATTATAAAAGGTCACCAACCTGAATATAGTGTATTTGAAAAAGCAGAAACTAGAAGCAACTATGGTGTTCTGTTACCTATTAGCCCAGTTCTGATAATGACCTCATTTCATTTGATGACAAATTCAAATTAGTGGTTAAGTGTAATGAATATTCAGAATAAAGATTAAGACCAAATGTTTTCAGCAATCGGGTAATGCTGACACTGGTATGAGACTTCAAGCGGATGACTAAAGCACTGATGGGCTTAAAACTGCTTCACAAAATCTTTTCAAGTCCAGAAGTCACAGCATCTTTCATCACAGGGTGATAATCTATCTGTGCCTACATATGAATTTGAAGACTGTGGAGTGCATGCAAAAAGACAGAACAAAGGTCATTTTGAGGAAGAAAGGTTTTTCTTTAAAACCTAAACTGCACTGGAAAACATTAAACCAGAAACTTTGTTATCTTTCTTGTTGATTAAAAAGTCACTAGACTGATCTTTAATTTAAAAAAGAACTTGAGAAGATGAAAATGAAAATGCCACAGAAATACACATACCCATCAGGACTGCTGTGATTTTTATTTTGTCCTTACTAGAAAATGAGGTTTCAAAAAGACAGACTCCAATAGTATCTATTACAGAGACCTTCAGTGGAGGATGAAAAAGAATTGTACCCAAAGCATATTATCCCCTCTTTTTTAGTGGTGCATTTTCAGTAACAGATATTCAAAAACATAAGGACTGAAAATAAGTAAATGCTAATGGGGCTCTGGCTTGATATTGAGCTAACTGAACAGAATGTGAGAAACTACAGGACATGACATTAAGAATGGGTGGATGTGGCAGACAAAAATGTGAGAATCTGACCAAAGATAAGGCTCGGGCTGTGTAGGATGGTTAGATTTCACAGGTAGTAAAGGGAAAGTTATGGGTGAAGCAGCTGGACTTCACAGACACTTGATGGGAAAAGTGAGGACTCTCTGAAGGTATGGTCTTCCATGGCCATCAGTATGTATGCAACCACATCAGCAGGGGTATGTAAAAGCCAAGGCTACCTCCATAACAGTATCAAAACATCAAATGTGAACTTGGATACAGCAAAACTGGGACCACTGGGAAAAAAGCAATTATATCAGGTTGAGTAAGAGGAGACACAGATGGAGGTACAAAGAACGAAGGAATGTGGGTTCAGAAATAGGAAAAAGGACAAGAAGATGTGCAATCAGCCCTGGGTAAAAGGGGCTGGGGGTAACTGCCAATCACTCATTTGCTTGCCCACACAACCAGAATCAGAGCAACAAAACAAACACATATTCTGTGCATACCATAAGTACATCTACTTCCCTGGTCTGGAGGAGGGAAGATGGAGAGAAAGCAATGGAACCCCTGGAAGAAGAAATCTAGCATCCTGGTCACACCATGTAGGTGCACATTCCAGCCTAATGGTGCTGGCATCTACCCAACTATTTCTTAAAACAGAGTACTGAATTCATAAAAAGTGAAAGGAATAAATGCATTTATTTAAAAAAAAAAAAAAAAGTCTCGATTGGGTTTGGGCTGTATTTGTAAACATCTCTGCCTCAATGAGCTGAGAATGGTCACAGTGTAAGTGTAGTTCAAGTATGTGAGTTAGTAATCCCAAAATATTTTTATAGTCAATGAAGAACAGCATATTTTAGTTTATGGTTCATGTGACCTATTTTGACAACTACATTAAGCAAGGTGAATCACAACTAGGCATTTTTAGCTTCTCTTTATTACCTATAAAGGAAATTTAAAGTGATTACCTCAGAAGTAGACCTTTACTACATTTCAACTCTCTCTGTTTGGTCAGATGAATCACACCCTAAGGTATTTCTCACAAAAATACCTCAGATGAATGAATTGCACAAATAACTCAGTATGTCAGAGATCCCCATTTACTCTTCTAAATCCCTTTACATCCTGCCTTCTCCCACAATCCTATTAAACAATTATTTTTTTCCTTTATTTTAAAAGGGTGGCCCAGGTATCAGTAAATTGAAATGCTTCATCTCTAAATGGGTAAACAATAAAACCAAAAAAGATTTTCAGAAAAAATCCCTTTATTTTGCTTCTCCTTGTAATGCAGAAGAGCTAGCTAGTTGCTGAAGCCATGAAATACATCAGCATGCCTCAGGAGCAGAGAGATAATCATACAGGCAGATCAAATATGACTTTAAAGGCAATTATTCAACAACTTTGACACCAGTATTTAACTGAGAGGTATATTTATCTCTTAATAAAACAATAATGACCTAGTTGCACCAGTGCAACTACAGTTATAAATGAATTTACAACCCTAAGATTGCATACAGAGTTACACTGAGATACAGAAAAGCACCTAGGAAATGATTTGCTGTTCATCAACTGAAGTCCCTGTCTGCCTTGTCTCCAGAACCCTACACACCACCTGCACTACTCAGTTCCTAAACCAGTTATGATGCTGACTATAGTATCAATAACTCTGAACCTGTACAGTGATCCACAAATGTGAAGATAAAATGCCATAACTACTGTTTTCTAGACAAAGCTTTTGTCCATGTGAGTCTAAAGAAATCCTAGTCTGTTCATTGTATTTGCATTTGTAAGGAATTTCTAACAACACAAAACAACACTGTCTGAGTCAAAGTGATACATTCAGAAAGCTTCTACCTACAGTTCCAATTGATAACTAAGTTCAGAAACCTAGCAATCCAGCTCTATGACTCCTCTAGTTACAGGGATAAAAAAAAAACAAACCAAAACAAAAGTGTATTTACAACTCCATAATACTTACTTACTTTCAAAACCAGAAAACATATGTATCTTTTGAAAATGTTCACCACATAGGAAAATACGCTTCTTTTGTCTTCTTCTCTTAATACTTAAAATAAAGGTAAATCATACACATGTACATAATTAGTGGTTACACATAAATGACATCCTTTAATTAAAAAAAAAAAAAAAATTACATAGTAATGAAAAACCCTACCAAGATGCAACATTTTAAGAAGGAATGGGGAAGACTTTTTACATGCTTCAAGGACAAGCAATAACTGTAACGACCTTAATTATGTTCATCCCTGCATTCACAAATTGATTTGTTGCCAGACATGCACTATTTGCAAGAAAATATTTATTGGTGTCCCTGAAATACCTACTGAAATACCCTGAGTACCTACTGCTACCTAGGCAGGGTTAATAGAATAGAAGCGCATTGGTCTTAGTTTGTGTGAGAACTCAGTAACTCTATTGTCTAAAAACAATGTGTGACATACCTGAATAGACAGGGCGATGGCTTTGGTGTACCTTAACAGTTCTCAGCAATTGCTGCCAGCCTGGCAGAATGGCTTAACAATGAAAAGAAAGAATTTCTGCAGAGGCAGGGGAATTCCCTCTTTCCTTATTTTAAAACCCCTGCAACAGCGCCACAGAAAGGCCAATGGCAGACATTACACTGGGATGCTCAACCTCCCTATGAACACCTCACTCATGCACACCTCCCTATGATTTAGAGAGGTTATTTCCCCACACACACTCCTGCCAAAAGAGCATAAAAAGACCTACAACGTCTGGGTTCTATGTGTTGCATCTACCACGAAAGACCTTGCTGGGATGTTCTTCCCACTTTCCCCCTACTCTTGTCCATTACCTACAGTTTTCATTGGCTCTAATAAACCAAACTCCATCAGCTGTTTGGTGTTGGTTAGCTTTAATTTTCTCCAAGAGAATTTTTTAGTCTTAGCACAACCTCCCCTGCTCAGGATCCCAGGTCATAACACTCTGATGCTTCAAACTAAATGACTGATTTACTTGACTAACAGCAATAATAAGGAAAAGTTTTTCCTACATAAAATATATCATCCTAAACCAGTAATTAAGTATGAACTCAGATAGGTTTACTATTAATCACTTACCAACATACAGGATTTTAAATCAAACTTTGTTTTTCAAGGTGGTATAAAGTGGAACTGGTACGTAAGGCATTATTCTAAAGCTCATGAAAAAAGGCCAAAAAAAAAAAATCAACTAAGACAAGCTAGCTATTAAGTCAATCAGTAAACCAGTTTCAGGCCTGAAACTACCTTAATTAAAAGCATCTGTGGTTTATTACTGTTGTTTGAACTATTTTCAAGTAGACAATTATCATTATATTTGACTATGCTGAAGCTTCCTCTCTTATTACTTCCTGGATTAGGTGATTAAAAGCTTATCACCACCACAAACACAAGGACCTATTAAGAAGCAAACACGCTGGGGCAAACAGGGGCACCCCAATACCCCAGTCAGTTCTTGTTTTCTAAGATACTGCTCTCACCATTCTGCTGTATTCTAGTGGCTTGTATAAATACATGCCTACACACACATTGTTTGTATACTTAAGAGTTTTTATTCTAGCTAGGCACAGAACTGACTTAAACTAAAAATCTAAATCTAATTAGGAAACAGAAATTAAGCATTCTTCCTCCTAAGTCCCGTGACAGGTCTGATTTAATAGTTACTCTAAGAACATGCCACATAAGGGATTGGGTTGCCACTACTTATCATTTCTATTAATTGCATGTTGGCCAAACCTACATTTAGCAGAAAACGGCAGTAAACAACAGCAGCTGCAACACTACAGTCTCTGATGAAAAGTGAGCTAAGGACTATGGATATGTAAAGGACTTAAGGGTGTGCTGGGAAGAGCAGAGATATGTAATCTAATAATTAGGGTATCTAGGTTTAAGTTTTGATTTCTGTCTCAAGGATTTTTTATTTATCCACTGAAGATGTACTATGTAATTTATCAGCCCTATGGAGCAGGGATGGCAAATCTCAGTTCCAGGGTTCTCATGTGAATGCTATAATTATAAAATATAAACTAAGTTGTGTTTCTTCTTTCTTGGATCCTTTATTGCCTGCTGAAATTGGAACACTACACAGTGGAAAAGCTTCAGCATGTGCAGAATGTATCTCCACTTCAAATGGCCACAGAGAGGCCATAAAAATCAAGTTCCTGGGAAGTGAGAAGTTTAAATTTCAACACCCTTAAGAAAATGAAAAAACAGAATCTGAATTTCCCATTATAGTGGGTGAACCCCCAGCAGGCAGCTAAATTTGGCACAACTCACTCACTTCCCCCACCCCCAGTGGACAGGGGAAGAGGAAAGGAAGAGTACAACGAGAAAACTTGAGGGTCAATATAAACATTGCTTAATAAGTGAAGGAAGAGTGGAAGAAGAGAGAAATAAAACTGAACAAGTGTTGCTAAGGCAATCACTCACCATGTTTCACAGGCAGACCAATATCCACCAGTTCCTGAGAGAATCACAGCTCATGTCCCTAAACCCAACTCCACTCTATTTTATTGCTGAGCATGACATTACATGGTATGGAATATCTTTTTAGTTACTTCAGGTCTTCTGCCTGGTCGTGTTCCCTCCCAACCTCTTGAGCAAATCCCAGTCTGTCCACTGAGAGACAGAGTGGGAAACAGACATCAACCTGACACTGTGCACAGTGGTGAGAAACAGAGATGGCCTTGATGCTGTGAACGCTCTCCAGCAAAAGCTAAACCATGCATGTTATCAATACTGATTTAGTCACAGCACCATATGAGATCCTATGGAGAAAATTAACTCCATTCCAGCTAGATTCAATATAGCCATTTATGGAGTAAAAGCTCAGCCAATAAGCAGCGTGTAGGATGAAGAAAGCAAAAACTACCTGTAACAACTAGGTCTAACTAACATCACCAGATGATTTGGAGGTAAAAGAGATGAGCAAGCACCAAGAGAGAAAACCCGCAGCCTTGCAGGTCACTACATTTTAGATACCCTTATTGCTTTTGGGTAGATTTTTCATTCTGCTAGCACCCTTGAATGTAAGAGGCAGGGAAGGTGTTCAGTAGGTACCAAAGTGGACTGTATCAGAGCTTCTTCAAACAATATTAATGCTACTTGAACTGCACAACATCTGACTTTTATTTCTAGAATTAGCAGGAACTTATTTCCCTCTTTGGTATGCTCTTGTGAACCTTGAGGAGAAAAGTTAAATGTTGGCTTAGAAGAAACGAACTACAAAATATCTTCCAATTGCACAATTGCAATGCAGTGGTAGATCAAAACGTATCAAAAATTGATATGGACCAGAAAGTCAGTATTCTAGCTGCAATTAGTATCTTGTTAGTGAAAGATTATGAAGTATGGTTTTAAAAGTTACTTTGGGAACTATTACCTACCTATCTACCTTTTCAAAGGAAAATTCACCATAATATACAGTAGATTCACATATATTAAGTATATCAAAGTATTTCAGTAAAAAACAAAGATATGTGAGGAAGGCTCAGATATTCCATATATTAAAATGTGTGTATTGAAGAAGACAGAGACTGAATGACTTGCCCAAGGTGGCACAGAAAGCTTGTGATAACTGAATCCAGACTTAGCTGTAATGCTTTTTTTTCTACATTGTGAGTCTGCTTGAGAATTCTTTGAGAGACAGAAGGACTTCCTTGGAGACCCAGCCTACCTTCTGCCTCTCCAGACTGCCAGAGCTGACCAGCTGCAGGAATCAGTACACCTCCTGGGAGACAAAGTGCTTGAGGGATTTGTACTTCCTTCAACTCACTGAGAGATGGAATTAATGTGAATTAATGTGGAATAAGGATGCAATCTGTTGGTCACTGTGCACACATAATTCTCACAAGCAAGGGTATACATTTTCTAAACTTAAACAAAGACTTGATAACTTTTCTGCTATCACTCCCTGACAACTTTGCCTGATGATATGAAAATAATAACAATTATATGTTTATATTAAGATATACATGACATAGATTTTTATCAAAAAAACCCAACAAACAAACCCAAAACCAAACACAGAATGTTTTCCATCACAAATCCAACTACATTACTATTCCAGAACAATACCAAGATTGTTATGATTTAAGGAAACAGTTGGCTATGACCACAGGATCACCCTGGAGAAAGCTATGAAAGATTTCATCCTTTGTGAAACATTGTAGCTTCAATCTGTGACTATATTCATCTGTGCAGTTTCATTAAGAGAATCAGTCATCCTCACACCAACATTATGGCTGTATGGAAATACACTGCAATACTTTTATCACTATTCTGTAAAATTCATGCCACCAATATGCAAAATCCATCTTTAATTACATGTCTGAATAGTAAATGCCTATATATTTCTTATTTAATTAAAAAAAATGAAATCTCAAAGTTGAATTATCAGATGTATTCACTTATAGATAGGATTCAGGCTGCACTTCTCAGATACTAAATGTCTCATACGCATAAGTCCAGTTTCCTTTGGCATTTGATATTCAGATCTCTTGAAAAACAACAGCTGAAGTCACAGTTTACATTAAATTCATTTTGCACAGATTGTTTTCCTACTGCTGTTATCTAAAATCTACAGATTTCTCATACCTCTTCCTACAGCACATCAAGCCTTTTCCTTCTCTCCTTTCCTTCCTCCTTCTGTTTTGAAGCCTTTTAAATCTGTTGGCTTTTAACACTGCTCAGTAAAGTCCTCAAAGAAGAAGAAGAAATGCACAAGAAGAAAATGTTGAACCTCAGTGAAAATTTTCAGTTCTGTTTCGGTATGTTCTAACTTGGGAGTTACTGTCTCATTCTATACAACAGCCTCTATTGACTCAAAACAAAACGTGTACAAAAACTCCCTAACTTATTATAAGCTAATATTTATAAGAGAAAACAAAACCAATATATTTGCTTTATAACATATTTGATATCAATCAAATATGTGGTCACACATATATATATATAGCTATTCTGATCAGCAGTGATGGAAAGAATACAGAATCACAGAATTGTCAGGGTTGGAAGGGACCCCAAGGATCACCTAGTTCCAAACCCCTGCCATGGGCAGGGACACCTTCCACTAGACCAGGTTCCCCAGAGCCACATCCAGCCTGGCCTTGAAAACATCCAGGGATGGGGCTTCCACCACCTTCCTGGGCAACCTGTCCTAGTGTCTCACCACTTTTATGGTAAAGAAATTTCTTCCTAACGTCTGATCTAAATCCCCCCTCCTTTAGCTTGGATCCATTCCCCCTAGTCCTATCACTACCTGATATCCTAAAAAGATCCTCACTAGCTTTCTTGTAGGCCCCACAGAGCCTTCTCTTCTCCAAGCTGAACAACCCCATCTCTCTCAGTCTGTCCTCATAGGAGAGGTGCTCCAGCCCTCTGATCATCCTCATGGCCCTTCTCTGGACATGTTTCAGACCGTCTGTACCTCTCTTGTAATAGGGGCTCCAGAACTGGACACACCAGTCCAGGTGGGGTCTCACCAGAGTGGAGTAGAGGAGAAAAATTACCTCTCTTGACCACAAAAGATGGTCAAAAAGGAAGAGGATCATGAGATGAAACATTTAAAAGCATCACAGATGTTTGGTCTTTCAAGAATGGAAACGTACCACATTTGTGAAATCATCCTTGCCATCTCACCAAGAGTGAATGTACTCATTTCCTCAAATCCACAAATGTTTCCACAAATGAAAGACAACACCATAGGCATAGTGAAAAGTATACAGTTTGAGATAATTATTAAAATCCAAATGAAATATAAGTGAATGACTGATGTATATTTTGGGAAATATTGCATCTTCCAATACCTACTACATCAAAGAAACACAGAGCAAGCCAAAAAGGAAAGATTTGCACAAATAGCAAAACCCAGTCACCCACGTTATATAGTAAAGAAACAGCATAGCTGAATAGCATAACTGATTAGCAAGTAGCCACCCTGCTAAAAAAAAAAAAAAAAGTACACATGAACAAAAATGAATACCATGGAGCACATATCAGGGAGGAAGGTGTACAGTAATGATAACATAGAATATTGAGAATAGATGTACATACAAATTATGTGTTCTGATTTATTTTGCTATCATTAAATACATGAAGGAGGTATTAGTGTAGCTGTTTTCTCTACAGCTACCCAAATGTGGATGGTGAAAAAGAACAGCATCATAAAGGAAAAAGTACAGATGTTTTGAACTACCTTAGTAATCACTCTCCTGCTATTGCTAAACTGAAAGCTTCCTGTATGTTGAAGGCATCTGTATCTAGATATGCAAAATCCACATGTGCAGCATGCAACTTTTGTCTGGAGATACTTGCTCATCATCGTCCCTAGCTGCTGCTATTTTAACCACTTTTCTCTCTATACCAACTTGACCTTGCGTTTTTATATATAGTTATGCCTATGAACTTCAGCACCATTAAATCAGGCTTGACTTCCTGTTATATTTTATTCCTCCAAGATATTAATTTCTCAATCTGTGGAGTAGAGAAATGACTCTGAATTTTATAAATGGCTACCAAACTCTGCCCAAGACAAGATTAATAAAATAGTAATAAGATTTGAATAAGCTGGGGCTTGTTCTATACTTGAGTCATCCAAACATAGCAGGGATTTTTTTACTGTTGTAGTAGTCTGACACTAAGCTTTGTCGGAGTTATTCCAAATATATTAGTGTTCTGGTTTTAATATGGAGAAAGACAAATTATTTTAATAAACTGCTATTATGGTTAGTAGGAAAACAGCTCAATATCACTAATTAAGCTATTTGTCAGATCCTCTGTTTCAGTTTTATTATATACATGGGCATTTTGTGTTGTTTTGTTTCACAAAACCATTAGGAATATAAAAACAAATCAGGTAATGTTCTGTTAGTACACTATTTATCCCCAGAGCACACAATTATGAATGCAGTTAGCTAAGTACAGAGTATGAAAGGAGATCTGCAAAATTTAATTTAATCTAATTTATTCTTCATGTATGTATCTTTTCCTTGAGCATGCCATGGGAGCACAGTGGTTCCATGTATATAGAACATAGAAAATATAATTTAAATTATCGGACAGATATGGGGAAACAGTCTAACCCAATTTATTTTAAGACTTTTAGTAGCAATTGTAGTTTCTGAAACCTTGTTTATTTGTTTAAAGAAGAAAGGCTCTAGAAAAATAGAATAAAATATTTCAATAACAATGCCAGGCATCAGTCAGTATTCCCCATATGTATGCAAACAAAATTTTATGAAGTAAAAATCTAGCAGAAATTTAGCTGATTTGTCTAATTTACTAGTATCTGTATAATCATTCAGGTTGAAAGCAACACAAAAGCAAAACTCCAAACACATTTGTAAAGTAGCAAAATACGCTTATTTGATTTTTGTCTCATAAGCTATAGAGATTCAGTAAAGCTTTGTTAGGGATAAATGTAGCCAAAGATAGTACTAACTACCCAACTTCTATTAGCTTTAATGAGGTTGACAAGGCTGATTTCTTGCACATTGTACAGAATACTTACTTCTAATGGTCTATATTAAACTTAATTAAATCAGGAAATAAGTTCAGAGCAGCAGATTTCATGCTTTGTTATTTGCTTTTCTTTTATATTTCTCATATTCCTCTTTTAATTATTCTTTTCTTTTAGTTTCTTTCCAAATTATCTAGTCTTAAGATTGACTTCACAAGAGCTGTAGCAAACACATAAGCTCTTTTAATGACACAAGATACACTGAGCATGCAGACATACCATAAAATAAAAGAGAAGGAAAATAAACCAAAAAGCTAAGAAAGGCATTCATTCCATTTTGATATTTCTGCCTCACTACAGACTTCCCTGAACACAGGTATGTATGCCTAATTCATGTATACAAGATATAAAGGTAAAATTTCTGAACTTGCATATCAAAATTCATAGACAAATGCCCAACATTTAGATTGATTTACACCTGAGCTCTACATTACTTGGTGAAGGACAACATTCTATATGAATATGTTGGTGCCTCTTCCTGAGCAAGTCTATACTACATTCAAAGAAATCATATTTTGAATATATAGTAAGAAAATCCTACACAAAATCCTGCAAATTTCCACCAAAATATATGGAACCTCTTTTGCCCATAGGAAAAAAAAAAACAAACAAAAGACCCAAACAAAAGCAAAACCAACCAGCCAACCAAACAATAAACAAATAGTTCAACTATTTAAAACCAAGAATAACTGAACCCTCTTTTTTCACTGCAAAGTTGCCATTCTATAGGATGGATGCTTACCAGAATCAATAGTACACAATGAAAAGCACATTATAAAGGATTCAAACACTTGGTTAACGTTTATAGTGAGTAAGCTGTAGACTTTTAGAAAACTAAGGTTGTTTATTTGAAGCTCAGGAACTTAAGAGTATGCAACTCTAAAGAAAAAAAAACATATTTCCAATGAACTAAAAAAAATAACACTTTAGCACTTATATTATCCCTATGTAAACATGAGGAAAATGTTTTTCACTGTGAGGGTGACAGAACACTGGAACAGGCTGCTCAGGGGGGGTGTGGACTCTCCTCTGGAGATATTCAAAACCCACCTGGATGTGTTTCTATGTGATCTACTCTAGGTGATCCTGCACTGGCAGGGGTGTTAGACTAGATGATCTTTTGAGGTCCCTTCCAACTCCTAACATTCTTTGATTCTGTGACTTTTTTGGATATATGAATGATGAAAGAAGGTAAAAGATTTAATCATAAAGGTATATGGCCAAAAGTCATTAATATTATTTGATTTTGTGCAGAAAAAGTATTAAAGGTGATGATTCTGTTCATGCAGTACATATTCATTTTTCTTTACCACTGCCCATTTTTGCTAAGCAAAATGTAGTGAGTGGTACTATGTGACGAGTATGGCTTTGTGCACCCATAATTTAAGAAAAAGAGTTCCATTGAAAATGTCTGCAAAAATTTACCATCAATATATTTACCATTTAATCAATATGGTGTCAAACACCCTATTTAAAAATGAAACAAAAATACAACCAACCAAACAAAAAAACCCCTAGCTATTATAGCTGGTTTAACACTTGTCAATAGTAAAAAATTTCATGCAGTGGATTAATTCACCCTTCTAGTTGGGTTCCAAAATGTCGAAATGCTGTTACAGACCCTTGGAATTTACGATAGCCCTAAGAATGGCACAAATCCTGATGTATTCTTAATAGCTGATACTACCGATGTCTGTCAACATCTTCTCTTTAGCTATGCTCCAGCCTTTTCTACCTTTTTGCATTCTAGAACATGGCACACGTTGAAGTGTCTGATCTTATGCTGCTCAACACTGTGAGTGAATGTGTCTGAATAGGAGGACATCCTTAGGTGCAGCTAACAGCTGCATGGAGGACCTTATTTTTCACTTATGTATTTATTACTACTTTCTATTGACTTAAGCCATATAGGAAAGCAGTAAGAAGAGAAGCAGCTTTTTCTACCTTGTCTTGAAAGACAAGTTAGTATCAGAGTTCAAATAAATTTGCTTAAATTATTCTAGTACCACTGTCATTATCTTACCTTTCCCTGTATTTCACGTAATGTACAAAACACCTGCAGACTGTAGATTTTTATTTAGCATCATTATTGGCAAAAATAAAATCAATGCAGGCTAATAACAAAAGGCCATACATAGTATTTGCAGTCTTCATTTAAATCTGTCTGCTTAGGTAGGAGGCAATTTACACAGTAAGCTGCTGTCATCCAGTGGGAGAGATAGTGAGAGATTCATTGTTTTACCCACTGAAGACAGGTATTGCATTTTTTTTTCTTGCCATATTCTAACACAAAATTCCATTCTTTTTTATATATATATATATATTCTAATGTGGCTTTTTGGTGCATTTTTTTCACATACATTTTTTCATACATGTTCTATTTCTTTGAGCTAATTTCCCCAGTTAATCCCAGCAATTTATTTCCTTACCACCCACTGGAATAGTGTAGATTTATTTTTAATAATTTTGAACCTCTTTATTAACCCCTCATGTCATTCATCTGTTACAATCTACCTTTGTTCTAACACAACTTCAATGATTTGAACATGGATTAGGTTTCAGGTTGTTTAATCACCTAATTAAGGCACCATTTTAACTACAATATAATATCTTTTGAAAGCAGTACTTGTGTGAGGATTGACATGAAAAGTATCAATAAAGCACCATGCAACATTGCTTAATCTCCATTCTGAAATTCAGAAACTTGTAATGTCCTCAGTTTGCATTTATTTTAAATAAATGTTACCACTTCAGTTTAAATGCTGTTTGTTTGACTTAATCCGTAAATATTGGCACCGACACAGAAAGTGGTTGTGCTTGAGCAGTTTCATTACTTCAGCATATGCAATAAAAGTAGTTTGCATAGATAAGTCCTGTATCTGTCAGTCACAAAAAGCAGATGCCACACAGGCAGCAATTTGAGGGTCAGGGACTTCCTAAATCTATGCTTCTTTCTATGTATTGAACAGAAGACTACACTGTACGCAAAAATAATAGTGGTCTAAGGCACCAAATAAGACAAATTCTAGTAATTTCTCCTTTGATCATAGCAACAAGTAATGTTATAATAGCAGTCATTCTTATTCAATTCCATTTTCAGTTTTAACTAGCAAACAAACAAAAACTCCCATACAAACCAAACCAAAACAATTAACCAAACTAGCAATACTACCATTATGATCGCACTATATTATTAAAGGATTAGATGGTAATACATAGCTTTTAAATTCTGTAAGTTAATTACTGATAGATTTTCATAGGATCTCTGAGTGGTAACATTTCACATACTCTTACCTGGAAAATGCTATGGAACAGTATCCAAAACATTAAGGCACTGATGTTTCAGCAAATGAAACCTTGGCACAAGGTGTGTACAGTGGCTTTGGTTTAAAATTAGACTGCTTGTTCTTCCAAGATGCAGCTTTCTTCAGAAATATTTTTTAGCATGCAAAATACCAAGGATTGTTTTTTTAACTCATTACTTAGAAAACAAGCTGGCAGAAACCTGGAAAAATGGGGACAAAAATGAACTAACCAACTCAGAAATGTATCAACTTGAAAATTAATTCAATTGCTACCCCATAAAACTCCAAATAGAGCCATGTATTTTTAGACAGATTCACACATCAGTGCTGTCCTGTAAGATCTAGAATATTATAAGTCCAGGCAAACAATATACTTTGAGTATATCACATGAACAATATGGTATGTCTGTAAACAGAAGTTGAAAAGACTGAGAAAGAATATGTCATGCACTATGGAGAAGTAAGGGAGTACAGTGTGGAGGGTCGACCCTGCCTGGATGGTAGGTGTCCATCAAAACTCCTTCATCACACCCTCCTCAACTGGTCACGGGGAGAGAAAATGTAACAGAAATCTTGTGGGTCAAGATAAGAACAGGGAGATCACTGGGAAAACACAGGAAAAATAGTCTTGATTTGGATAAAATTAATTTAACTCACTGTCAATCAAATTAGAGTAGGTGAATGAGAAATAAAAACAAAATCTTAAAAACACCTTCCCCCTCCTTCCACTTCAAGCTCAACTTCACTCCTGAATTCTGTATCTTCTCTCCCCTGAGCAGTGCAGGAGGACAAGAAATGGTGGTTATGGTCATTTCATCACATGTTGTTTCTGACACTACTTCCTCCTCACGGGGAGGTCTCCTCACACTCTTCCCCTGCTCCACGAGTGGGGTCTTCCATGAATTTCTCCAACATGAGTCCTTCTCACAGGCTATAGAGTTCTTCATTAACCATTCCAGTGTGGATCCCTACCATGGTCTGCAGTCCTTCAGGAACAGACTGCTCATGTCTGGACCCCTGCATGGGGTCACAAGTCCTATCAGAAATAGCATGAATGATTTGATTGTTAGGCTGGAGGAGCATAAGTATTTTAGCTAAAATTTTCATTAAATTGAGAATTGTATCAAAATACAGTCAGTGTCAGAAGATTCTTTGCTTTACCTTTTGTACAAAAACTGTCATCTGCAAGTTATAGTCACTTGGATTGTGTGAGTTAAGACACAGAAGAATGCTTTACAATGATCTGACAACAAATATACCAAATAGATGAAATGCTAGTTATAGAAACGATTTTGTATGGCTCCCTTCCAGTCTTCTATCTTATTTCAAGGGAGAAATTTAGTATAACCAGGAGTGATTAAGCCAACAGAGGATTATCACTGCTCCTGTTTTTGCACAAAACAAAATACGAAAATAGGTAAACGGGAAAGGAAAATTAAAAATACTTGGGTTTGAAATACTTTTGTGTGCGTGCCTATGCAGAGGCCTTAAGGAAACTATTATTGCGGTACTGCACACCCTCTGCTAAAGGCACTGCAAGCTATCTCGGCCTGCACTTGCAGTGTTGGAAGTTCTCTGGTTCCACTGTTTGCTGAAGAGTCTTAGAAATATCACTCCTTTCTGCATTATCCATTATGTCACTACTAAAGACAAATAACACCATTTAGGACCTTTTTTTTTTTTAACTTGAAACAGATGCCAAAGACATTGACATTTTCTGTTGGTATTTCTCACTAACAAATAATCTTGAGCCTGGCAACACGATCTTGATATGTAAGGCCTTAATGGTAAACTTGCTGAAAGTGACAGATGTTAACCTTATTAAATCAACCCGTTCACATAGTTACAGTTCTGCTGATCGTGGTTGCATTATTAGTCTGTCTAGTCTGAGTCTAGATAGAGTATCAGCGTTCACTGAAAACACAGGCTGACATCTGCAAATTAAGGAAGTGACCAAGCAATAAAGTCGTGGTATGTAGCTGACATTATTGTATGTTCTCAAAACAGAAAAGATACTTTGGTGTTGTCATATTACATATTTTCACAGAAGACACAGAGTAAGTTAGTTTTATAGGTCATGATAATTTCTATGGTACATTTTTAAATTCTTTTTTTCCTTGAAGAACATAACAAAGGATCAGCACCATTTTGAATCTTAAAAAAATGTGGTGTTTATTATTCATACAGCTAATAGGCTAAATAGCTATTTCCTTTGGAAAACATCTGCTTACTTAATTTCACTTAGTTCTAATACTTTTTACTAAAACTTCACCAGTGTCCTAAGTCCCGAAAAAGAGAATAAAAAACAAAACAAAACCCAAGCAGGCAGAAGTTCATTTTAGTGTGCTAATTACTGAAGTCATAACTAGCTATAAATGTGAGAGAGACGTGTGTAAGTTGTTGTGTTCTGGTCAGAATAACAAGACTACTTTTTTTTAAGGTTTGTTGGTTGGTTGGTTTGTTCTAGTTTTTCTACATGTAATCTGCCCTAACATCAATTTTGACAGGGGTAAGAAAATAATTTTTTACGTGTTCATTAATGCCATACGTTGAGGACCATCTCATGTATGAAGTACTGAGATAAAACGTAAGTAATTTATAAGATGTTGAGTAGTGCCATTGATGATGAGGAAGCCAGAAGCTTGATGTCATCTTAAAAAAAACCAACAGTGTGTTAGAAGTTATTCACTGATACACCTTTAGCAGCTCTAAGGAACAGTCTGAAGAAGAAAGATAACCTATATGGTGGAAGAAGAAAGATCACCTATATGGTGGAAGAAGAAGGGATTAACTTATCTCTACATTCTAGGACTCTGCTTTTGAAATCAATAGTGTAGCAAAACATTATTAATAAAGTATGAAATAAATTGAGTTTCTTATTTGCCCATCATCACCATTAATGTGGAGATAATGTTAAAGCTGAATATTAAAATCTGGTAAGAGGGTGTCATGAGAATGTGAATACTCTTGTGAAGCAATAGACCAGAAAAGGAAAAAGTATACCAACATTTCATCTGGGACAGAGTGAACCAGGGTTGCCTAGAAAACAGAAGGCCACAGGGGGACCACAAAAGTGAAAATGCAGTAATCTTAATCTGCTCGGCTGTTGCACTGGTCATATTAATTAAACACAATCTGGGTTACCTTCCAGCATACTAATATTTTTAGGAGTTACAGTTTTGACATGAAGTAAGAAGCCATGTATTGATGGTTTTCAACGATATAGTACAATGAAAACAATTCCCATCCCAATCAGATCCAAAAGGAGGCATTTTTTTTCTGATGCAAGACAGGATTTTCAGATTATTTGATGAATGGATAAAAGCATCATGTAAGAAGCTTTTCCATAAAACGATTCACTGCATCCTCTAAATTCCTTTTTGAAAATATATGATTGTGTTCCTTTAATTAATAAGCATGTGGTTTAAAGATATGTTATCAGA
This sequence comes from Indicator indicator, assembly GCF_027791375.1. Lineage (NCBI taxonomy): Eukaryota > Metazoa > Chordata > Aves > Piciformes > Indicatoridae > Indicator > Indicator indicator. Next base: position 15,998,749 of record NC_072018.1, read on the forward strand.
GAAGGGTTTGTTTCAGTGGACATCTTACTGTCCCGTAATTCTAATACAATTAAAAATATTATGTTGTTACAGGGACAAAGAAGGGAAAGAAACTTTTTGTATAGTTCTGATGTGTAGTTCTTTTGTCACACTTCTCCCCAAAACCCCAAATAAGTACCTAAATATCAGGCTGATGAAATTAAGAAGAGAAATGTAAGACTGAAGATTTCTAATTCTTCTGTAATTAATTCCATGAATTATGAAAATAAATAAGATAGTGATCCATCTGAAGCTAATATGAACACAATTTAGTGCTTGGCTTCACATAACTTTCTAAAGGAGAAACCAATCCTAACAGCTACATTTATGTTAATTTTTTTTGTTTGGTTTTATTTTTTTTTTTAAGTGCAGTGTAAACTTAGGCTCAGTGATTTGTTCTCATAGACTCTGCACTGAAGTTTTAAAAATAAAGAAAAGTAAAGATTGTGACCCCTACGAAATTAATAATCTGCTAAACATAGAGAAGCTGTTTGTGTTTTCCTTCTTGTTTTATTTTCCAGTGCTTTCTACGATAGCAATTATAATCCACCACTTAGTTTTAGTTCAGATGTCACCACTTACATGTAGATTTATAGTTCATCCTGTGTCAGTGTGTGATACCTATCTCACAGATTATGTTTAACTGCCTCAGTCTAGCATTCTCCTGTCATAGTGGAGAAAAATATTTTACTCCAGACTTATTGACAGGAATATTACTCAAAATAATTTTTTTCACATTATGTGCTTTATAGAATGAAGATGAATGTTAAAAAAAATCTCTGGTTTTCTGTATTTTCTTGTTCTATTTAATTAAAATAATAATTAAAATAATTACAAAATATATGAACATACTGATAAACACAAAATTAACAGTGACACTTTACCATCCATTAGAATGGCATTGCTGGAATTTTTAATTAGGGGATGAATAATATATCATCCTGATGTTGCTGTTTGTCTTTATTAGGAAATCACACATCAATTCACTGGTAACCACCGTTGTTGAATCACTGCCACTTACTTTCAGGCATTGCCAAATTGGTGTTCCCTTTCTGCCTACTTAGTTTTCTCTTACTGAAGAGTTTTTTAATATGATAGTAAATGAAAAAAAAAATAAAAAAGATTCAGTGAGGCAACAGCATAATAATGAATTAAAACAAGGAAAATCCTAACTTTGATGTGTGTATTTTAGCCACACACAAAAATAAATATCAAATTACCTCCATCTGAAACAAAAATAAAACCAAAAATAAATGATGTGTATCATCCTCTAGTGTACACTGTCCATCTGTGCTAACACACAGAATTCAGAAATTAACTTGTGTCTCTTGGCAGGGCAAAATAAACAAAAATAAAATCATTCCAAACAGGTAGCTTCCAAACAGTGTTACAACACAGACAAAAGCTAAGCTTTTCTAAAACTACTCAGAAACTCTTTATTTGACAAGAATTATGTTGATCTATTTATTTGAAAATAAGATAACGTCAGAAAGGTTGCCTCCATAGGGAAAAAGGGAAAAAAAAAAAAAACCACCAAAACTGTGACTCTTTCCCTGGAAGCATAAAAGAGATAAAATTAATTCTGATGATGTAGTGAAACCAGCAGGACTCAATTTTTTTTTTCCACACTGATTTTTAACAAAATTGTTCTTATTTCTGAATTTCTTTCACAGTGTTATGTGAATTATACGTTTTCAACTTTGTGATCTTTTGAGGCACAGAAATATACACTGCAGTTATGTAATAAAACAGGTATGGTTTTAGTATAGGTGTTCATCAACATGGATTTAAAACATCACATATGGAAATTGTATTAATGAAAGAGATTGCAGAAAAAAAGATGACTTAAAAACTATAAGGTACTGTAAATACATGCAGTATTAACTTCTCAAGTTGACATGATATTCATGTTTAAACAACAGTGGATGTTTAGATGGTATGCAGGAGAGATCTTGTGTTAGTTCCTGAGGGAGAGCTTGGGAGGAAAATTAGTTGCCATAACTATCTGCCAAAGAGTCCTAGAAATGTCAGTGCAGACTTGCATTTGGCAAAGCCACACTCCTTGAGTTCACTTCTCTAGTTTCTGAATTGGGTTGATTGCCTACTGCTCAGTGGAAGATTCTGCCAAAAAAAAAAAAAAAAAAAAAAAAAAAAAAAAAAAGCTAAAAGATGGTCCTGTTAAACATCAAAAGCTTCTGGTTTAGTTTCTCAGAGTTAGGGAAAGCATAATCAATTACTATGTGTAGCTACATATTTTTACCTCACAGTAGTGTTCACTTTATATGATATTTATGTAAATATATAAGTACATAAAAATTCCATGTATATCAAACAGGATGACACACAAACCTCTTTAGGTGTATAAGAAAGTTCTTTGCTGAAATGGTATCATTTGTATTTCCATTCACAGTGCACTTGCACTGAGTATGGAGACTCATGCAAATAAGCTTTTAATTTTGAAGAAAACCAAAGACACTTGACTTGCTTGCCCTTTCTGTAATTAAAGACACATACCAGTGAAAGTACATTTAAGTGAAGCCTCATTCTGCAATACAGTCTTCAAATATCTTCCTGAACAGATATTGCAACTAAGCATTACTGGGTGCTTGTTCAAAATATTAAAGACTTAGAAAGTTATGTCAAATTTCCTTGGATTAGCTTCTACAACACACCTGTTAGCCTACAGAGTTGAGAGTTACAGAGTAATATGGTGGTAAAATTCAGCTGTGCAAATGGAGATAAATTATTTATAATTCTATTTATAAATAATATACTTTAAAACATAATAGATAGACAGACAGGTGGATGCATAAGTAGATCTCTTTGTACCAAAAGCATCTCTCTGGTTTTAATAGTGAAACTTCAAAGACAAGTACTCCAGTTTCTGCATTTACAGCTACTTTTAGTTAAAAGACAAAATCATATCAAGACAACTTCACTTCATATCATTATTTCACAAAACCACCACATAAACAGAAACCTATGTTTTATTTAATCACAGAATAAAAGCAGAAACTTCACTTTGAGGAGTGACTTTGCATTTTCATTTCATACCTGATTTTTTATTTGATTTCAAATTTGTTTTTCCTTTTTTAGGAAAAGAAAGCAGAGGTATTTATAAAACACTCATTGACACTGGAGGACTGAAAGCACCAACAAGCTACATAAAATAACGCATAATTTACATAAATGATTTCATCAATAGCACAGTATGAGCTGCTTGGCTGAATAATTTTTCCCAATATATACAGAAAAAAATCTTACAAAGTAAATTGTACATGAAAGCTCAAGAGTCTAACAGAATTTGCTGCTTTGATCAATTTAGTAAGAAGATTTGTAAGAAACCATTCTATCCATTCTTAATAAGAAGTAGAACCTCATACATGATTAACTTTCACTTGCTTACTGTGATTATCTTTCTCAAAACACTGTTGCAGATTATGCACAATAATTGAGACATACAAGTTAGCGAACTGAAGTACCAGTTACGCTATCACAAATGTTTCTTTATCAACTTTGAAAAGCTGTAATTTTAATTTTCTTACTCTGTGTTTGACAATTATATACAGGACCTCTAAACATACATCAAATTTCCGTTTTGGGCATCCCTTATTTTACCAGTCTGTATACAGCCAAGGGGAAGTCAGAGGAGAAGACTGATGTCATTCCTACTGTGACTTTTACTGCCCTTTGGATGAGTCCCAGGGCTTGACCCTATGTCTGTTACTAATGGAAATGCTCTTCCAGGCAAAAAGACTTCCCTTCTATCCCCTTGCTTTATGTGCACAAGTTTTTGTATTTCCCTCCCTGACTAGAAGTACACAGGAAATCTTTCCTGGGCATACCTCCAAGATACTGCCTATCATGATGCACTGGCAGCTGTAGGTTTTTTTTTCATTTTCCCTTTGGTTTTAACTGGCTATTAATAAAATAAGCTTCTCACATAAAACTCAGGCAATATTTTAAAAGAAATGTGATGTTAAAAGAGGAGAATGGAACAAGATTCTTATTACAAGTGTATAACTTCGGTGGAATAGCTTGACAGTAGCATTTATTTCCTTAATGTCAGTTTACAATTAGTGTTTGCTGGCCTCATGCAATGTGTAGTTACAGCCATTTTAGTAATAATCACATTGATAATGGACACTTATGTTTTTCTTTTAGATCTTACTTCCAAGACTTCCTGTGTCTGGTTCCTCCCCTAGCCTTGAGGTTAAAGTAGTCCGTAAGAACTGGAATAGATTTACTTTTATGTTGTTCAAAGATGCTCAAAAATTAGGATTTCTTGAATTTTTCTTTGAAAATACCTTTAGAAAAATCTAGCAAACATTTAAGTGTACCTGAGAAAGGGTGTATTTTAAACAAAGTAGCACGCTCAGATAGACCAAGATTATACAAAATTATGTAACATTTTTTTTTTAAATAGAGAAAAAAAAAAAAACCAAACAGCTTCTGAAATTCTATTTGTGACTTAGCAGAAATAAGTTTCTCTAAAAGCAGTTTCATTCTATTTTCCTATATGATATATTACAGAATATCCTTTTATGTGCTTCAGCATCTTCCAGCCATATAGTATAGTTAGCACGTTAGTATCTTTTTAAAAGTATATGAATACTAATGCAGAAAATCCAAATCCTCTATTCACGAAAAAATCCAAACAACCAACAAGTAATAAGAGAATTCCTGCCAGTCCTGAGAAGTTTATGGTAATAACGATGGTTTTCAAACAAACCTACTCGGCACTAGCTATTGCCACAGCCTTAGGTACATCAACCTGCTTATATTAAGCCAGCAAATTGCATTCATGCAGCTACCAATGTAGCTCAGAAATCATTAGCCTGCTGTTGCTGAAAAGATGATGAAATATGGCTCCATGTTTTTATGACACTGTAAAGCCTCAGTTTGGCCAGATTATTCTCCAGTTACCAATATATTTATCATTGCTCAAAAGGAATGAAATCTGTGGTTGAGTTTTTCCCAGCAGTTCAGTAAAAATATGTCAATAATTAAGTCTGAACATAAACCAGCATTTTAGAACAAAACCACATGTGTTTTCAATTGCCTGAGCTATTCAGTCTGTTGACAGATCACTCTTAAATACAAGTAGCAGTTTGAAAATTAGCAGAAAGAAAATGCTACTGTGTGATAAAAGCACTGAATCGAGTCATTGTAAAACTCAAAAAGTGAGGTATATGTAGAGACAGATAAAAATGAATGAATGAAATATATTTATGAATTCAAGTATGCCATTGCTTCTACATAAACTATTCAACCAGTAGTGACAAGTAATTAGCTTTAATAGAGAAATATGTAAAGCTGCGAACAAAGAGGAACTTGATCTACTTAGGTTGTACACAAACATCTTTACTGCTCATCTATGACATTTTCTAACATTTTCTAAAACATAAAGTTGTGTTTTCCTAAACACTCCCTGTATAACCAAAATAAAAAAATACTATTCTTTAGAAAAAAATGCATGAATAGGCCATTTTTTTCTTTTCTAATATCTAATATGTAAGAACCTACATGCATTCTTCTTATACAAGTTACCATGTCAATTTGCTTTCATTTCAATAATTCAAAGACAAAAAGATTTGAGCAGCATAAAATTTGTGTTAGAAATGTTGGTATGTTTTCTTAACTTACATATATGTTGTATTTCAGTTAGGAATTGTGTAATTTTTTTTTAGGGGGTGCGGTGTGAAAATATTTACCAATTTTAATGGTTTTAATGATATTTTTCCTAAGGAAAGATGACTAAAATACAGTAAATGTGTAATCCTATTGCTTTTCTTAAAAGTTAAACTATTATCTTTAAGAAGTGGTGGTGATTCAATGAATCTAGAAACATAGAAAAGTTTATTAATAATTGCTCTGTATCTGACATCCCTTTGCAGGCATCATATTGGAGAGGAGGAGGCTGAGGGGTGACCTCATTAACGTCTGTAAATATGTGAAGGGTGAGTGTCAGGAGGACAGAGCCAGGCTCTTCTCAGTGATGTCCTGTGACTGGACAAGGGGCAATGAGTGTAAGCTGGAGCACAGGAGGTTCCATGTGCACATAGAAAAAAACTTTTTCACTATGAGAGTGACAGAGCCTTGGAATAGGCTGCCCAGAAAGGTTGTTGAGTCTCCTTCACTGCAGACATTCAAAACCCATCTGGATGCATTTCTGTGTGACCTGCTCTAGGTGGTCCTGCTCTGACAGATGGGTTGGACTAGATAATCTTTCAAGATCTGTTCCAACCCCTAACATCCTGTGAAAGATGGAGTGTCATACATAAGCATCTCTATCTGCCCTCTTTATGCTTTCCTTTCTGATTCAATACAAAATATTGCATTTTTAAAATAAATATAAAATTTCATTATGAAGATATGAAACCGAGGAATAGCTGAACTTATAATTTAAATGTCAAATGGTTATATTCTCTCCATACATTACCCAGTGGAGAACTTCACATCATCAACACTGGCTGCTAACTACTGACACAAATTTCATCTTTGGCTATCTTAAGATGAGGTTCAAAACACTGATTCATATTTACAGCAAAATAGATTTCAGAATTAGCAGTGCTAATATTGAAATCTCATGACATACATTCAGGTTTATTCTGCATCTTTAAAAACAAAACAAAAAAAATGTTTAAAAGGTTTAAATAAGAGTGTCATGGGTTAAGTTGAATCTGCTGCTATTTATACCATCCTGCCTCATGCCAGCTTCAAAATGAAAGTGCTGGCTGGAGCAAAGTATTACAGGGCTTTAATTCTAACATGAAAGGCTTCCTGTTCCGGTTGCTGCTTTTGGGTTCTGGGTTTTGAGTGATGCCTTTTTTTTTTTTTTGCAGGGATGGTGGCGATATGTATGGGAGTTGGGTAGTTGCTGGTTTTGATTTTCTATTTTATGCTGTTTTTTTCCCTTTCTTGCATTTCACTGTCCTTTTCCTGCAAGTCAGTTAATTGTGCATTATGATTAGATTTTCTTATTTTATATTAAACTGGTTTTATCTCAACTCTTTATCTCAACACAGAGCTTTTGTGTGTTACTTTTTCCCTCACTTCTTTGTTGGGGGGAAACAGCCAAATAAAAAGTCCGTGATTAAATTTCTATTTCAGTGTTTGAGATATTTTCATTAGACTGACACTAGAAACCTGGAACGGCAGTTACAATAAAATGCTGTAGATCTTCCTACCTCAAATAACATAAAATATATTAAAAAATCCGGAGATGGAAATGGGAGATCAGCACTCAGATGCTGCTATCATGTGAACTACTACATGTGAGGATGCTATACTGTGGGAAAAAAAAAGATATGATGGTGCCAGTTGGTTATCTTTCCTGTAAATTGCATTGGCCTGCAAACACTAAAAACACACTGGCAATTAAAGAATGTTGATCTCCTCATGATTTATAGAACATGAGCTCTTTAAGATGCATTCAAGCATATCATCCATGGTTGCAGCTTATTAGTCGGCAAACAGGGCTCATTTGATACTTACAAGTAATCAACTTTATAAAAATTAGCATTGAAATGAATTGTGTCTGCAGCTGAGGTGTTATAAATGATAGAACACAGTTTTATATAATTCTTTTGTGCAACATGCAACAACTGAATAGAAAAATACTTAAGTTCCATGTTTTGGCTGATATAAAGTATGTTTATGCATATCATGATTAAATGTCATTAAAAAAAAAACAAGCAAGTTGGTAACATCTTTGTTATCTTTGTAAATAAAGTCATCAACAGTTAAAATAAACACTGCAAGCACGCTTTTATTGTAGTGGAGTTAAAGCTAATTATTAGATACAGTGATTAGAAACCGAATGGGGATCTCTGTTACATGAAAAAGTAATTTGAAAAAGTACTGTTAAGGGAATATTTTCAGGAAAATAAATACAAGTTTGTATCAGTGAATGAGAACATTTAGTTCTAAATTAAAGTTGAAATGGGATGTTTTACAGCATGGTAGCTTCATGAAGGTAATTCTGTTAAGTGTTACTAGATAATTAGGAATATTCAGATAAATAAATAAATAAATAAGTGCAGATGGTACATTTGATTTACCAAGAATTATCTTCAACTCCATTGAGCAAAGAAATATTTAATTTCTCTCTAGTTTCACTGGAAATATCTCTAAAGTTATTAGCATTTTTGTGTTGGCTCTGAAAATAATATATATTCTTACGTACTGACCTTTTACCATGGTGATTTATTGAAAGTTAAAATACATAATATTTCTAAAGTTCAATTTTAATATTGAACTTTAATGAATATTTAATGAAAAGGTCATATATTCCTTTATTTTGATGCATTTTACATACTTAATATATTCTGACTCTCTGCCTATTTTATTACTGTTCAACTTGTGCATCTCCATAAGCACTCTCAAGAGCTTCTAGTACACCTAGTAACATGCTGAGAATAAAAATGCATATTTTTTCACACTATTTTTCAAAATTTACTGTCTCCACACCTTCTGACATTTTTTGATATTGTACAGCTTGTCCAATAAATCAAGCACAGTACCTCCCACAAACACCACTGAAGCATGGCCCTCTAAATGGTAAATTTACTGGCTTTATTCTTTATATGAAGCAACATCAGATTATAGTATCTTCTTTTATTATTATTATCAACTATTATTTATTGTTATTATAATATTATTATTAAACACAGAGATCCCTACTGTATCGCTTCAAAAAATATATATATAATTTGTAGTCACACTACATTTTCAAATTTTATTCTTCTGTCCAAAATCACCATTTCTATCAATTACAAAACAACCCAACGTTCACAACGTTAGACACTAAGAAGAGGCATTAAAAAATTCCACAGAATTTCCTAGCTACTGGTAACTAAAACCACTATATGCACAACACACACAGTTACTGTATGTTCAACATGACCACTTTTGTCAGATTAAGCATTCTTAATCTCATATGAACACAAATGCAATGACTGGCACCTTTCAGTTGCTCAGTGTAAAGGAATAGGTGTGCTCTTTGTAGATGAGCAGTATCTCTCTCTACCAATCTGTCAGCATGAAACCTAAATGCTCTGAAAAGGACTCTGTGCAGCAAGCTACCTTAGTGAAGAAACAACTCTCTGTTATGCACAAGGCCTTCAACCACTTATTACAGACAAGGAATTACTATTTTACTAGTGCACTTTCACAACTGAATGTTTCCAAAGAAAATGTGCTACTTTGGACCCAGCAAGTTAGAGTTGCCATCTAATTCAAGACACAGGTAGAAGGTCAGTAAGTTTTGGTTGTTAGGAGATTGGTCTACCTTATGCCAGTGACTAGAGAATCATAGAATCATATAATCATTAGGGTTGGAAAAGGCCTTTATGATCAAGTTCAACTATCAACCCAACACTACCATGACCACTAAACCATGTCCTGAACAGCCAGATCTACATGATTTTTGAGCACCACCAGGTATGGTGACTCTACAATTTCCCTGTTCCAATATCTGATCACTCTCTCAGTAAAGATTTTTTTTTTCCTAATATCCAATATAAACCTTACTAAGAAAAGCCCAAGAAAAAAGTGCAAGAAAGTTGTATAAATTTCTAAACAATGGGGAAATGACCCTGTCCTATATACTTCACCTTGATCAAACTGAAAGCTGTTGTTATCAATCCTGAGAAGGTAAATTTTCTGAACTAATTTGGAACAGGAGCTGAAAACTCTTAAGAACATTTTCATATCAAAGGAGTAATCTTCTTTGTCAGTCTTCTGAGAAAGATATCAAAGTCCTTATTTTGTTTTTAAAGCATATATTCTCTTTTGCTTTAAACCTAGTGATTAGTGTTTAAAATTTGACAGTAAATTGAGATTCTCCCAGCATATAACCATTTAAAATCCCAAATATAAGTAAAATTTATTAATTCAGCTCCCAAGCCTATGTAGATTTGCAGGGCTTTACTGATACTTAACTGTACACAGAAAAATTAACATTTTAAGAGCTTCACCAAGCCCAACGGGATTGTAGTGGATTGCTTTCAAACACAGCAGCTGAAGCAAACACACCACCCGTGTTTTCTATTACCATATTGCTGCCCAGGAGGCAGTGTGCTAATTCTAAATATTTATTGTGAAAACCTGTAATCAGATTCTAAGAATCCAAGATTTCTCTTGACAGTTGCCCCCTGCAGAAGAGTCGAAACTCTCAGCTTTAGAAACTCTCCTAGTAAGTAGTGCCGAAGTCTGGAATCACACACCTTCAGTACTAAATAAGAGATGTGCAATGTCAAAGATTCTTTCCAAAACAACAAAGATTAGAATAAGAACTGGTATAATGAAGTCTTTGCATACAGCCAGTCTTTAGATCTAGTTTCCATATCCTAAAACTTGAAATCCTATTGTTACTCCAGGCCATACATAACAATTTACACCCATTTACAGCACAAGTCAAAGACACACATCCACTTTCAAATTCAAGAAACAAGGAGGCAGAGAATACTTTGAAATTTGCTAAAACACTTAAAAAACCTTCCTTCTTTCAACTGTTTTAACAGGTCTAGTTCTTTGTCTTAATCATACCTTCCTCTCTTAATTTAAACAGGTGTGATCCTGTGTTTTTTCTGCATGGATGTGTTCATATGCTCTAAACATTTACTTCTGAACCTGCTTTCTACTGAGACAAGCATCATTCTGGAGTCACCTTTTCAATCTTTAATACCTATCTGACTGTTTACACTCTGGCTCCAGTGTTTCAGGTTTTGTCTAATGATGTTTCATGTACACCTCTTTAATATGCCTAACAAAGGTCTGGTCATTGGTCATCAGGATTCATGTGAGTGGCTCATGGATCCATGAGTATGGAACACACTGTTTAGTATGAGTATTTTAAAGTTTTGCATTTTTTGTTTAAACAAGGACTAAAATCTGAATATTAGAAACAGCATACACACCAAAAAAAGTTAATTTGATATGACACTCAGCAACAGGAGGAAAATAAAATAAAATAGATCAGTCTTGAGTACCTGGTAATCTGTTTGCTCAGTTCAAGCTCCCATGGGCTACAGTTGTGGCTGAAAGAAGAGCTAAAAGAGCTATGTGACAAATAAGGACCACAATATCAGCAAGAACTTGTGAAAATCTTGTTTGAAGACATGTTGACATGACATAGCTATCCTATGAATAAAGCATGCACAAGACCCAGATTTTAAAGTGATACTCTGTTTTAATCATGAGAAATTCCTTTCTTTCCCTTTGATGTCCCGGACAACGCACAGAGTTTCTCATTTCAACGTAGCAGCAGTCCTATTGACTAGACTCTCTTTAAATGCACAACACTAATTCAGTCTCAGAGCACAGCGAGAAATAAGAGCGTTTGATGGCATAATTAAAAAGCTATGTCAACTTTTATGTACAAGTGGGTCAAACGAAAGCTGGCATTCTTTATTCCTGAGTGCTCAACTTTTCAATATTAATGATATTTTTTATGTACACAGAAAGATGACAAATGACACTCTAGTAAACCTGCATATATGCTCTGCTAAAATATATCCTACTTCTGTTTAAGTGTGTATTCTAAACGACACTGCCCTCAATTCAGTTATATAAAAAAAAAATTGTAGATTATTCTGACAACATAAATAAATATGCAATTTATAAACCTCCTTGGAAATTACCTAAATTAATTTATGTGCTACTTCCTATATGTTTTTTTCAGGAATTTGGTTCTGCTATTCTAATTTCAAAGAGGTGCAAAGATGAATATACCTTTAGAAAAGTGTGGATTTTCTTTTTAATATAGGATAGTATCTGAAATTCACCTTTGCTTTCAATACTTTATCCGTAATTTCCAAAATCACTCAATACAAAATAAAAACCTCCAAATACAGGTGATTATATACCTCCACATGGGATTTTTTCAAAGATTCAAAATTACAGAAATCCTCTGTGTTAGTTAGATCTTCATATCATATTTTTCTGCATTGTTTTTAATCAATATATTTTAATATGTAGATCACATAATTCTAAATAAATACCGATTTTCCTAATAAAAGTTCTCACTTTCTGAAAAAAAGTTGCATTTCCATTCTGCCCCATCTATCTGCTTCAATAAAAGTGGGACACAATTTTATGCACACATTAATAGCATTTTCAATAGTTTTTCGGTTAATATTATCATCAGCTGTAAAGCATCTGATATATAAAAAAGAATCATTAGTACTTCCATTTTTTATTTTATTTCAGATGGTTTACATTTGAAATTCAGACTCTTCACTGTGGTGCCACTGCAAGCTTAGCTGAACTGTCTAGCCTGCAAAATTACTTTGCTTTCTTTTTATCCACAGTAAATTACCTTCCCTGCTGGTTGTCCTCTCTCTTGCCTACTTGGGAAGGAGGAAAACCAGAAACAGTATCTCAGTCATCTCTGCATATCATATCTAAACTGTCTATGCTGTTACTATGGCTTTACAACCTCAGAGATATAAAACAGCACAGCATTTTTGAAGCACAGAACTCTGAAGAAAACTCATTAAATCCAATCACTAGCCTACTGTGCAGACACTAAAAATAAAGGAATAGCCATCAATAAATGTGTTATTTAAATTCAATTTAACATTCTTTTAGAGTCAAAGAAATAATCAATGCATTCTGTGTGCTAACTAAACAGAGATGCCAGGGGGCAAGATATTTATTAACTGTAAGAACAGTTCATTGACAGGTTTGCTCTGAGCTCATGTAGATTACTGCACTGGTCTCAGTAGAAGAATCATTCAACAAACTAATGGGTAGCTGTCCAAGAAAGCTTGCACTGGAGATTCAGGAAAGGTTTTCAGCAGGACCATATTCAATTCTCTGTATCTTGTTGGATAAAAAAAAAAAAAAAAAAAAAAAAAAAAAAAAAAAAAAAAACAAACCAACAAGCCTCACTAACAAACGTTATAGCTGCTATGTACCATGCTTCAGTAGTTTTCAGTATACCCAGGAAAAAATAAAACAGAATTATCTTCACACTTGACTCATATTCTAAAATTCTATCCTTCTTAAAAAGAAAAAAAAAGAGTAATTGATGAGATAATAAGAATGAAATCAAGTATGCTAATTCCTACCATAAAAAAGTCTTCATATACTATTTGAAAATGTATGTTTTAAAAAATGGTGATGTATTAAGAAAACCCTGCAATATCTTTAAGAAAACAGCAAGACTTGGTATTACAAACACAGTAAATATAGAAAAACAGTCTGGTAAATTACCATCCTTCAATCTCACTGATCCCAAAAGCGGCCACAACTCATGCCAGTGTAGCTTTGATACACCATGACTGGTTTCTTTATGTATTATTCCTGAACTAAGTACCAGCAGCAAAACTAAAACTTCAAGGTCCAGAGACTAATTATCTATTTTCAAGACTGAATCACAGAACCACTATGGTTGTAAAAGACCTTTAAGATCAAGTTCAACCATTATCTAACTGTTCACATGGTAACACAGATCTCCAATGATATACCTGTTAGCCAAATTCAAGTTTGAATCCCAGGTAGGTGGGGTTTTTTTATTATTTTTTGTTTGGTTGGGTTTGCATTTTTTCACTTTGTTTTTTTCTTTTTTTTTTTTTTTTTTTTTAGTTTGTTTGTGGTATTGTTTTGTTTGTTGTTGCTTCCTTGCTTGCTTCTTTTTTTGGTGGAAAACCCAAGGATTAGGTGCTTTTTTCAGAACTATTATGATTATTTCACTCAAATCTAGAATTACTGTTAGGACTATATGGCAAAAAGAGAGAAATATTTGTAGGTTCTATCTTACTAAGAAGCTATACTAGAGGCTGATTGCAATGTATAAGAACTGCAAGAAAGCAAGAAATGTAGTGATTCAAAACTATCTCTATGAAAATCTTCTAACATTTTCTGAATGTTAGAAGCATTGGCATGAGCTATTTCATCTTTAGACTATATTTTCCTTGCTCTGTGAGAAAATGAGGTTAATATTATGGATATTCTAGAACCAGGCAACAGACCTAGCAGAAGAAAACTTTAGCAGCACATAGAGTCCTCCAGGTGACACAGTCTATTTAGAAAGGTAATAATGATAGTGGTATTTTCAGCAATGCAAGCTCTATGTTAATGTATTTAAACCTTCTTCACATAGTTAATTTAAAAAACCTAGTGTTTTTCATGTTATCTTAAATGTGGTGGAAAATTATACTGTAGGTCAGAGTGCTTTCTTAAGTGAGTTCTCACACTCTTACGTTGCTGTCAGTTTGTGATGTGGTATGAATTAAGCCTTTATACCTCTTCAACACAGTAGACTGTAAATTAATAGGTGCAAAGAAAGCAATAGTGTTCTGTGAAATAAGCATCAATTTACTGCTTCTGCACTTCTCACTTCATACACTGTTCACATGCTGGTATTAACAGCTAAGTGGTCTCTGTCTTAACAGCTAACACAGGCAAGAGATTATATTAACTCAGCTACTACTATGAGCATGAAGGATATTTATCACCATATTTATTTTAGGGTCAAAACCCTTATAAAACCTTCCACATACTTTTATGCATACAGATACTAATATATATATATTAATTAGCATGAAGATACTACAAGATGAGCATTTCATTTCAGATATGCTTTCTTTAAATGCAAGCTTAAGAACTTTTACAAGATTTTTATGTGAGATATTACCATAAACTATACATATTTATTAACTGAGCCTCAAATAGATTTGGCTTGCATCAGGAGTTTACCAAGTTTGGGTTTGGTAGTGGTGGTGGTGGTGGTTTTGGGTGGGGTTGGTTTGTTTTTGTTAGATGATTTCCATCACCTCCATCTCTAAATGCAAGATTGACACAGAATCCAAAGGAAAGCTATGGTCCAAAAGGAAGAACAGGAAAATGTTTTGTTACATCTCTGCCTGAAGCTCTCAAAAGAATTACACACATATTTCAGCACTTGTCTTCATTATGTGGGCCAGTATTTGGGTAAAGACCACAGGATACTGCTACAGCTACCTTGTATTTACCAGGAAGGAAGACAGCAGGCCTGGCTTCACTTCTGTACTGTATTTTCCCAAGACTACTACTAGTTTGCTTACAACTGTGGATAATTCATTTTTTCAAGCAAGCATTTGAATGCCTGCAGAAAATCCATTTTGGAACATGATGATTTTGATAAATATAGCAAAGTACAAGATACATCACGGATGAGATCATCTTATTAATCCCTATTATGGGAAAACTGTAGGAGTGAATAAGCTGTTTATCTGCATATGTTTGGTATATCAACTGCTATGCCAATAAACTGGGTATAGATACCGAATTAAAACATGCTATTTCCCACTCAGAGAATTTTAAAAGACTCTTGGAAAGCAATACTTTAAGAACTAAAGTATGTCAGTTGCCTGTCTGATATGTTTAATACACATAGCTGGCATTCTATCCAAAACACTGTGCCTATTTTCTTTCTAAATTCCCTAATCTGTGAGCAGGATAATCCTTTTTGAGGCTATGCCTAACAACTCTCAGACCAGTGAGACATTCACTCCAACATTATAGAACTCCATAGGCACTCAAGTTCAGTATGTTGTTTGCAAACCTTTCATACACTATTTTGACTATTAATATATCACATGGCTGACTTTTTTATTTTTTAAATGCTATATTTTTCAAAGCTTAATCTACTGGAAACCAAGGGGGAAAGGACAAGAAGAACAAGTACAATATGTCAATGTTTGTTTGAGATAAATTCTACCACATTCTAAGCTTAAATAATTGAATATGGCAGCCAATGCTGAGGGAGGATTCAGAAACAAGGATATGCAGGCAGGAGAAGAAGAGAAGGGAGTAGTGAGAGCATGGGTGCTGCCAACAGCAACAGCAGAAAACAGCTAGAAGAAAATGGGAGAATTGGGGGTATCAGCACCAAAGGCAGCAAATGACAGAAATCAGACTGCCAAAGACACATGGCATTTGCCATGTTACTTATTTTAGGGATTCTTCTATCATTTATTCAGTGTAAGACACGCAAATGACTACTGATGATGTGTACTGTAGCAAGAGCCTGAACAAATGGGGTATGGAAGAAGTTAGCATAAAACATATTTCATGAACAGAACTTTAATTCTAATCAAATAAAAAAAAATTGATTGAGAATACCTACTGTTCTGGGTTAGAAATGTATAGTATTCTGTGGTAAGTCAATTGAATAATTTTTGGTGTTAGTCTATATATTTGACAGATAATGTCCAAATGATAAACACCATTAATGCAAGACTATGGGATTTTTACACAGTAATTAGAAAGTTTGCAATATGAAAGTCAATAGAAAGTATTTGAGGGTAACTCAACTTCTTTTCCTGAAAAAAAAAGAAAAAAGAAAAAAATGTGGTTCATGGCAGGTCAGACAGGTTATCAAGTACAGAAGCTCATACTTATTGTCTCAGTTTCCTATCCAAAACAAACTACAAGGGGAATCCAGTTAGAAGCTAGGAAAAGTTAAGAGCTTGTAAAAACTAATGGACGGTAAGAGAACCCTCTACCAGCATCTCCAACACAAACATACAGCTTTGCACAGTTTTACTGGTGATAAAAAAGGATGACCATCAGAAGGTGTCTAAAGAGGTTAAATTTAGTATCTAATTACAAATAATTTTTTTTAAAGCTAATAGTGTTCTCAAATGAAAAAGCTGCAGTCTAATTGCCTTCTTTTTGTTGCATGGCTGTGGCACATCTTTTCTCATCTGACAGAAAAGGAAAATAAAATAGAACTTTACAATGTCAAGGGTAGTTCACAAGTCCTTTTCTGGTGTATAATAACATTAATGAAGGTGCATCCACAAGCCATACACCTTTTCACAGCACACCAATAGATGGTGCTCTTTAGCTGTATAATTATGTAATTGTGAGCTACATACTCAGCATATCTGTTAGGGATCTACTGCCATAGGTGTCTATCAAAAAGGTGATTTAGAGCACTCCATAATACCATGTATTACCTTGCTATAGATTTCTCACAATAAGGGTGCTAAGATTAAGACAGATCTCTATAAACATGACAGCTTGAAGTGGAATCATACAATAGTCTGGATTGGAAGGGACCTTTACAGGCCATCTGTTCCAATCTACCTAAAATGAGCAAGGATGTCTTCAGCTACATGATACTACTGTTTTTAATTATAGCTAAGTTCTTCATGTGATATATTTATTTAAGAAACACAAATTAATATTTTAACACCCAGTTGTTATAAGAGCTGTTCATGAGCACAGAAATAAGTAAGTTTCAGATGACTAAAGGTATTTATGTCAAATTGCATGCCAAGATTATAGTAAGTCATTATTGCTGCTTCCAGATCACTCTCATATCCACATACATTTTAATGGTCTTACACTAGGATATTGAGGTGATTTGTAATGAAGTCAGAATAATCTTAAAGGTATTTTTAAATAGTGTTAGGAAATTAATTTGAACTAAAAAGCATGAAGTAGTTAATTCGCTTGGTATTGGCAAATACATACAAAACTTTGAAGAATAATAAATGTAAGTTTAAATGGAATCACAGTCAGACATTAGTACTGTTAAGGTAAAACAGAAAAGACAAATTTTAGATTAAGATTCCAAGTTAAAAAAAATTTTGCAGAGTTCAGATTCTTAGCATCATAATCATGCATACTGTAACAGTATAAGTTTGGGGTGGGTTTTCTGTTGTTGTTTTGTGGGGTTTTCTGTGTTTTGTTTTGTTTGGTTTGGGTTTGTGTCAAAGAAGATCTTAGATTTACAAAAAATACAGCCAACCCATGTTTATATGAAATAAACTGAGTCAGGCCTATCTACACCCATATGAATTGTTCAGCTTTATCTAACCTAGAAATAAATAATACCCAGTCTAATTTTTTTCTTTTTTTTTTAATAACAACACAAAACACCTGAATCTCAAGGAGGAGTCTTAGGGAAGACTCATTTAGAGATTTTCAGAAAGATGCTTTACACAAGTGATATAATCCTGATTTGACTTTGAAACCATAGCTGGGCCTTCAAAATACTTATTAACACTTTTTCTAGATCCAGTTTTGATTTAAGTACCAGATAACTTCAGCTGAAGTCTAAAGGGATATGTTTGAAAGTATTTTTTAAAATGCATTTAATGTTCAGAAATCTTGCAAAAAAATTTTTGTTAGTTCTAAAAATTAACAACAAAGGAAGTCCTCAGATTCAAAAAAATCCAGACATTTGGTGGACAGACTTCAGATATAGCTGAGACAGTCTTTCTGTTATGCTCCAAGAAGTACTATACATGTCATTGCAAGCAAGGGCTTATCAACTCAGGACAAACATTTTACATCTAAAACTCCTTTATGTAATAGCATATTAAGTGATTCTATCAAGTGTTAGGACTGAGCCAGCCACTAAATGACAGATGCTCTCTATTAACCCCTCCTCCTTGCCAAATGGAAGAGAAATAGAATAAGGAAGAGATACTTATCAATCAGAAAAGAAAGCTAAAACTACTGTAATGAAAACAATAACAATAAAATGAAAGTCGTCACCATCACCACTGATGCTGTGGCAAAATTCACAGATTGGATTCAGAGGTATATGGGAGCTACATTCAGGAATTCATGTATTGGGATCAAAGGCAAGAATGGACCATGTCCTCCTTGGATGCCAGCCATTGAAGAAGAGGAAGAAGAGGGACCCAGGACAACTGGTCAGTGTTCAAGGACCACCTCCTTTGTGTCCAGGAGCAATGTATGCCAACAAAGAGAAAAGCAGGGAAGAATGCTAGGAGGCCTGCCTGGATGAGCAAGGAGCTGCTGGACACACTATCACTTAAAAGGAAACTCTACAAGGAGTGGAAAAAAGGACAGCTAGAATGGGGAGTAGATAAGGAAGCTGCCCCAGCAGCAAGAGATCTGGTTAGGAAAGCCAAGGCACAGTTTGAAGTGAATCTAGCCAGGGAGGTCAAAGGGAACACCAAGAATTTCTATAGGTATAATAATTGTAAAAAGACGACTAGGGAGGGTGTAGGCTCCCTCAGAAAGGAAACAGGTGAAATGGTCACAAGTGACATGGAAAAGGCTGAGGTTCCCAATGACTTCTTTACTTCAGTCTTCACTGCAAGGGCCTCCAGCCACACTCCTGGAATAGTCATGGAAGCTAATGGCAAGAACCAGAAGGAAGAACTGCCCATCATAAGCGAAGATCAGGTTTGTGATCACCTGATCACCCACGGGTACTGAGAGAACTGGCAGATGAGGTTGCTAAACCCCTCCATATTATATTCCAAAAGTCATGGCAGTCTAGTGAAGCCCCCACTGACTGAACCCACCACAGGCCAGTCAATCTCACCTCTGTGCCCAGTAAGATCATGGAGCAGATCCTCCTGGACGCACTACTGAGAGAGAAGAAAAGTGAAGAGGTGATTTGGTACAGTCAACACAGCTTCACCAAGGGCAAATCCTGCCTGACAAACCTGGTGGCCTTCTATGACAAGGTCACAACATTAAGAGATGAGGGGCGAGCAACTGATGTCATTTACCTGAACCTGAGCAAAGCCTTCGACACTGTCCCGCACTACCTCCTGGTCTCCAAACTGGTGACACATGGGTTTGATGGATGGACCACGAGATGGATAAAGAACTGGCTTGAGGGCCACACCCAAAGAGTGGCTGTCAAAGGGTCCATGTCCCAGTGGAGGCCAGTGACAAGTGGAGTCCCTCAGGGATCAGTCCTGGGACAAGTCTTGTTCAACACCTTTATCGGTGCCATGGACAGAGGCATTGAGTGCACCCTCAGCAAGTTTGCTGATGACACCAAGCTGTGTGGTGCAGCAGACACGCTGGAGGGAAGGGATCCATCCAGAGGGACCTGGACAGGCTGGAGAGGTGGGCACAAGCCAACCTCATGAGGTTCAACAAGACCAAGTGCAAGGTCCTGCATTTGGGTCGAGCCAATCCCAAGCACAAATACAGGCTGGGCAGTGACTGGCTGGAAAGCAGCCCTGAGGAGAGGGACTTGGGGGTGCTGGTGGACGAGAAGCTCAACATGAGCTGTCAGTGTGCACTTGCAGCCCAGAAAGCCAACCAGATCCTGGGGCTGCATCAGGAAAAGTGTGGCCAGCAGGTCAAGGGAGGTGATTCTCCCCCTCTACTCAGCTCTGGTGAGACCCCACCTGGAGTACTGCATCCAGTTCTGGAGCCCCTATTACAAGAGGGATATGGACATGCTGGAACGTGTCCAGAAAAGAGCCACCAGGATGATCAGAGGGCTGGAGCACCTCTCCTATGAGGACAGACTGAAAGAGTTGGGGCTGTTCAGTCTGGAAAAGAGAAGGCTCCGAGGTGACCTTATTGTGGCCTTTCAATATCTGAAGGGGGCTTACAAGAAAGCTGGGGAGGGACTTTTTAGGCTATCAGGTAGTGATAGGACTAGGGGGAATGGAATAAAGCTGGAAGTGGGGAGATTCAGGCTGGATGTGAGGGAACAGGTTGCCCAGGAAGGTGGTTGGGGCCCCATCCCTGGAGGTGTTTAAGGCCAGGCTGGATGAGGCTCTAGACAGCCTGATCTAGTATGGGGCATCCCTGTCCATGGCAGGAGGCTTGGAACTAGATGATCCTTGTGGTCCCTTCCAACCCTGACTGATTCTATGACTCTATGATTCTAAGTACACAAGAATTAGCACAAGATTGGTCTGCACACCAATCCTTGGTACTAACCAGAAGCACCAAGGGTTATCATGGCTAGATGCAGATTCTGTCTGTGAAAACATCGTTAATTTCAGAAAGTGCTGTTACTTAGAAGAGACCAAGCTGAAAAGTAAAATCACTGAACAAAATTAGTTCTGTTCTAACTCAATCCAGGCCAGATTCAAATTCAAAAATGTTTGTTTCATTGATGGTCGAGTAAGACTTGTACTTCTTCCACAGATTAAAAAAGCCTGTTCCACTTGCTTCACAGAGATGTTCATCTTTTTAAAGCCTGTTGACATTCCCATTGATCCAAAACAGAATTTAAAATGTGGTCATCTGTAAGTGCACATCCATTCAAGGTCCAGAGCTATATAACTGCTCTTTAATTAGATAAAAAAAAAAAAAAAAGCCCAACAACTTGAATAGCTTTGGATGATCTAATTGCATCAAGGACATAAAATAAACAGTAATGTAATGGCACATGAATCTTTTATAAACTAATTCCATTAGGATGAACTCTATGAATGATTTTCAAATAATCTTTCAAGAATAACAAAAGGTAAATAAATCTCTTCTTCCTTTGCAATGCACTGGAAAACAATCAGCTATACAACATGAAAATTACTGAACAGCTTTTAAAAAGTTTAGAAATATGCAAGGCAATTTATAATAACAAGGCATAAAATAGATTCAATATAATTGCTATAGCATATCTTCTCTACATATTTTACGGACATATCAGATTATTTTTCCCCAGAATCTAGGTTCTACTTGCTCTAGTGTTCCTATTGCTCCTATTGCTTCCATCCCCTTACTGCTGTAATCACACTGTAACTGCCTTTAACTTTGTTGATGTATCTGGAGAGGACAATCCAGACTTATTGCACCACACGCTAAAATCACCAAAGAATCATCAATCTGAAATAATTTTCTTTATTCTCAATCTCTTTCTAGCTCCTGCAGTGATTATATAGCTGTCTTTCTATGCCCTTCATTGGGAAATTATTTGGCTTATTTTACAGAGAATATTGCTTTAATTAAAAAAAAAGTCATAATTACCAGACCATGCTAATGCAATATATTTATTCTAGCACAGAATTAATGCATAAAGCTATTGATATGATGCCAGATACAATAAAAAGAGAGTAAATAAAAAAAAAGAAGTCACATTTTCAGTTGATAAAACTCTAGACTATTAGTTTTAAGTTCAAACCAATTTCACATTCAAACACAGAGATGATTTTAGCAGATTACAGCATGCACTACATTTAGTATGGCTCTAAGGTTGTTATGGTAACTGTTCTGGTTTAAATATAGTTGAATGTGTAGCTTCATTCCAAATTATCCAATAATCCTTTACACATTTCCTATAAAACTTCCCATAGCTTCTCCAAATTTCTGTCAGTGATCCTAGGAAGACATAATAAATCCTTATCTTTTCATGATCAGTGTTTAGTTTTATCAAAAAAAAAAAAAAAGTCTCCAACCATGAAAAAAAGTATCAGGGAAAACCAGAAATCATTTTAGACTGAATTCTAGGAGAAATAAGATTCACGTGGTATCTCTGCTATCAGCACAAAGCTGATCAATGCCATATGAGATAACAAAGAATATGATTTAATTGCTTTCTGCTCTACCATCATAAATCTTCCAGGAACGGATATGGCTGTATGACTCTCTGTAAATGTAAAGTTATTCCTTATATCTGTATGTTCATGTTCAGTAAGATTAATTTCTTGCAACAAAGTAGCAAATATGTTTTGGGTGTCCAGTAGAGCCTCACAGAGAAAATTAAATGTAGAAGACAGTAGCATTGCTTATTGTCATGCATGTCTGTGCCTGAGAGGCAAATGGGGTACTCACATGTTCTATTTCAGACAGTTAGACATGAGCACCTAATCTGATACAAAACTGACTGATGTCACACAACTTTGGGACGTTTAGAAATGTTAGAAAATAATCTTGCGATATATATTCAGAACTATCTCCAGTGCAAAGTTTTTACATATTTGCCAAGCATGGTTGCCACATTTTTATCTGACAGAGTTTTTCAGCATATTAGAAACTGCACAGTTACTAGCATATTACACTGCCTAGCCTGTCATGACATGAAAATAATAGTGAGATTGCTTCAGGTTTCCAGAAAGGCGTTCTGAAGATAAAAATTGTCAGTCATCTTCGAACAGGAAATCTGTATTTTTTTCTGCACTACGTTTTATAGCATTGGCACACATGTCAAGCACGAGACATTCTCAGAGATGTAAAAAATGAAAAACCTGCATATGTAGCATGTAGATAAATCCTAACACAAACTGTTCTGCAATTTAATCCATTCCCATAGACAGAGTTACTGTCTTTTACTCAGTGCAGAGAATGTAGATTCAGTATTAGAATGACGAAGCCCTTATATTGTTAAGCAAATAGATCTAACATCAGCCAAAATAAGATAATAATATACACATACATGAGTATATGTAGCAAGACTGAACTATAGCCTGCTTAGAATAAGATGCCATCCATTTTCTCTGTACATAATCCTACTTTATTCTGAAATTGAATTTTGCTCACTTTCATTGCTGGAGTACAGTATCATGGAGGACAAGCCATTCAAGACACAACATGAACTTAGTTCTTTTACCAAGTTCAAATATGAAATAACAATAAATGCTCACTGCTAAGGTACTTGACAAATATAACTCTTGAAGATGGAGGAAAATAAGAGGGAGGCTCAAGATTTGGAAAGAAGCAGAAGCAAACTACTATAGTTTTTCACAGTTCTGGAGAGTGAAAGGGATCAAAGGAAAATATGTAACAAAAGGGTAGGTAGGTAGATAGGTAGGAAATATCTTAAATATATTTTAATGTCTTTTCAAAATACTCACCACAAAACAAACAAACAAACAGAAACAGATCTTCCTAAGATCTCTGACTTACCATATTGATGGTGCTTCTGTTCCACTGATTTCTAAGAAGTCATATCCTTCCTCTAACTGAAAGTCAGTAAAGACCAAAGCAATGGTATCTCCTGGTTCAGCCAATATGGTCCAGGTGCAATCAGCATTATTTTCATACTCAGAAGGAAAGTGAGGACTTGAAATAGTTCCACTTGTCCCACGTAGTGTCCCTCCACAAGCTCCTTCAGCTGATGAACAGAGTATCAATTACTATTGGAGGTGCACTTTAATAAACAAACGTTTCTGACATAGCAAACCCAACTCTTCTGTGCATAGAATACAACAAGTATACACAGATAGATAAATTAAAAATCTCCCCAGGTGAACGGAATAGAACATTTGTGGCCCTTAAGCCTCAGAGATTTTTGATTTGAGTTTTTTGACTTTTTATTTTCATTGTTGGTGACACTTTAGTGCCAGGCCAAATATAGATAAGATTGGAGGAAGAACAAGAAGAGCTTGTACTTTGGTTCTGTGAAAGTGGTCACAGAACAAGTCTAAGATGGAAATAGGCAGGGAATCACGAAATAGCTTGTTTTTCTGAGATATAAATTTATTCTCTAAAAAACTTTCTCATTTCTTAGAATAAATAAATAAATAAATAAATAACCTTACAGATTTACATGTTGCAAAAAAATTAAAAATTCATTGAAAGGCTTTTTGTGTGTTAAAACACAGCTATGAAACCTACAGCAATAGTAATTAAAAACATTTCTGCATATGTGAATGATCATAAGTATTTAATTTTTATCCATTTTATCACCTTTACTTACAGCTTTTATCATTAGGTATTATTTGCATACTCTAAGTGCATACAGAGATTTAAAAAGAAATAGATTGGAACCTAACTCTCTAATTCAGATAATAATGAAATATCTAATTAAGACCACAGAGAGGGTTAGCAGTAGAGCTGCTCTTCTCAATCATTGAAAGCCTGTCAGTGAAAAAGAGTTTTAAGGGAAGATTTGAAAGAGAAAGGATTCATCTGAATCAAAGCAAGAGGAATCATGTGGCTGGATATTCAAAAAGACAGACTACTACATGACGATAAATACCTAATAGGGGACTGAAATGAATGGAAGAATTGGAACAAAGGCAGAAACAGAATAATTTCTTTAACATTGAAGTATTACATGCAGCATTAATTTGACTAAAAAAATTGAGAGGAAGCTGCTGAAAAGATTCAAACAAGTAAATATCTTTACTCTTCTATATGGAAAGTAAATTTAGACATAAAAAATTGTAACATAACGTCTGGCAAAGACTTACTGAATTTCTAGATTTCTTGGCACACAAATTCCTCGGAGGAGGGGGCAGGGTTTTTTGACAGATTTCATAGATAGATTTTGGACTCTGACATTTATGTATTGTTCTTTTTTAAAGGAAGGATATTTAGGGTTGGAATAGATCTACACTCCTAAAACATTTTTGTGGTGAAACAAGGCCATTTCTTTGGTTCCTCCCTCAATTCCTGGATTTTTATACAGTGCATATTGAAAGGGCCATTGTACGTCTTTGGGAGGAATGGAAAAGGAAGCACAAATTAAAGAACTCATGGATAAAGCCAAGAATCAGATTAAAAATTCCTGGTAAACAATGCATGCAAAGATTATAATAAATTTATTTTAAAACTATAATAAATCATAAAGAAGAACCAAGATCTGATATCCAACAGTATCTAGAATTGCCTTTTATTTCCCATTTTTTTTAAACTGTATATATTTCAAATACTTCAGATCATCATCTGACCCAGTGAACCAAAACAAATTAATTTGTTACATCCTATGCCAATTTTTCTTTTGTCCAGGTTTTCTTCTTGTTCCCATTTCATTGTAACATTGTGAGGTTTTTTGTTTGTTTGTTTGATTGTTTGTTTTAAAGATTCAAAACGCATGCCTATCAGTTCCAGGTGATAACTCATACAGGTTCTACGTGTATTCTTGAGAGCCAGCAAGCAGGCTGAAATTTTGTTATGTGAACATTATCAATGATACCATCTCTCACTGCACATATACTGACATTAACTAACATGCTATTGGTAATTACAATGCTACTCAGTGTCTCTGCTGCTGAGTCCATGAATAAGCTTTGAGCTCTAAGGCTTTGAATTTTACAGCTGACAAAGAAGGCTTGTAGTTGATTATTTCTGGCAGTCACATGAAAAAAATCTAAATTTATACTCTGTGCATCACCAACGAACACCAAAGGAACTTGGGCTACTGCAGATATCTGCCCAGAGAGATGCATAGCTTTTTAATCTATTCATAACACCATCTCAAAGAAGTTTGCAAGAAACTAAGTTAGATCAGAAATTGAAAGGGAATAGTAGTCAGGTAAGACAACAGAAATTAACTCTGGCCAGACAGTATTTTCCCTCTGACAGGTGTGGATGCATTAGGGAAAGACTGCAGCAAAAGCACCTGCATAGAACGATCTTTCCTCTGATCTATTTCCCATGCTCCAGGAGCTTGTAGTGTGTGGACTTCTTTTTATCATAGGTGGCATCCAGGATAAGGCAATCAGGCTTTTCAATGCTAAAACATAATAAATTGCTTAAATGTGAGCACAGGCAGTCAGGAAGCGGCCACACCACTCAGATGGTAAGAGCCACACACTATTTAGACATTACACTATGTTTCATCAGCTGGCTCCAAGATATCTGGCTTCCTTGGACTGATTGCCCCTGGCCATGGCCTTCTTGATGTTCTGCCTTTGAGAAAACTAAAACAGTGCTTGGGAACCTTAATGCATCACTGTGCATGGAATAATTTTATACTAGATAGTGCTGCAGGCTTCATGAATTCAAGCTCAAATTGATTAACAAATTGCATTTTAAAATGTGCAAGCAATTAATTCCAAACACTTATGGTTATTTTCAAGTTGTAAGCAACTCCACAAAGTACTGTTTGTATCAGCATAAATAACTACTTGAAGTATAAAGCTACAAACATTTGGATCTCTCTGCAGACAGGAATTAAATGCTCAGAATTTAGAGATTATGTATCTATATGCAGTATTCATACAAACACATATGGCTGGCATCACTTGACAAAAAATATATATGGTATAGACGTGTAGCTCAGATGAAACAGATAAACATATCCATCAAGTTAACACATGTATAAATCAGAAGAATTACTAAAGAATCACGGCAGTCAGTGAAAAAAATCTTGTATTTTTCTTCCAACTCGGAAGAGTCATTTCACAAAAAAATACCAATCTGACAGTTTTGGTAAGTTGTGTTTAACATAAATGAGATTTTTCTCAAATGAGATGCAAGGCCTGCTAAGCAGATAGCCAAGGATGAGGTAACAACAGAAACAGTATCCTAGAAACCTTCCTTGTTTAAATAAGTTTAGATATTTTTTTAAACATTTAAGAATTTGTACTGGACCTTTCTCTCCTTCCCACACAAAAGTCTTCCAGAGTGCAGTGCTCTGTACTCTGTATGCCTTTTATATACAGAAATTAATAAAATGTTTATGGAAGTGATAAATATTGATTACATACTAAAAAAACCCAACACACTTAAAACCCATCTAGCCTTTGAAAATTAATTTATAACATGAATTTAAGTGATCAGAATTTGCTATTCAACTTTAGGTTATACTGGAAGGTCCTTATTTGAAAGATCATTTAAATATCGCACCATAACTGAAAAAAATCATAGCTGTGATTTAAAGCCCGAAATGCATGGTAATAAAGGAAAAGGTTTTCCTTGTTATGTCAATCCTACTTTTTTTATAACACACAACAGAAGAGATGCAATTGTAAGTTTGAGTGATATTTTAGAATTCATCATCAAATGATGTACTGTCATTTTGAGTCCCTTTTGTAAGTGTTATAAATTAAATTGTGGTTCTAGAGGTTTCTAAATGAACCCTGAGCATGTATTATTTAGCATCCATGTCTGATTAAAAATATCACTAAAACCATTCATTCTTTCCTGTGTAGGAGAGCAGCCCTGCAGAGAGAGATCTAGGAATCTAAGTCAATGGCAAGTTTAATACAAGTGACAAGGGTGTCCTGGCAGCCAAAAGGGCCAACAATGTACACAGCATAGCTAGCTATTCAAGGGAAGTGTTGTGCCACTCTACACTGCGCTGGTGCAGCCCTACCTGAAGTACTGTCAGACATGAAGAAAAGGCCTTGGGGGGTGTTGATTCGTGAGAAGCTCAACATGAGCAGGCAATGTGCTTATGCAGCCCAGAAGGCAAAACGTCTCCTAGGCTGCATCAGGAGGAGTGTGGTCAGCAGGTCAAGAGTGGCAATTCTCTCCCTTTGCTTTTGTGAGATCCCACTTCAAATACTGCATCCAGTTCTGGTGTTCCCGTCATAAGAAGGAGATCTAACTATTGGAATGAGTCCAGAAGAGGGCCACAAAGATGATCCAAGGGCTGGAACACCTCTGCTATGGGGATAGGCTGAGGGAGATGGGGTTGTTCAGCCTGGAGAAGAGAAAACTCCCGGGGGACCATATAGATGCCTTCTAATACCTGAATGGATCCTACAGGAAGGATAGAGGGGGACTTTTCACAAGTGTGTCTAATTCTAGGACAAGAGGGAATGGTTTAAGCTGAGGAAGAGTAGGTTTAGACTGGATCTCAGGAAGAATTTCTACAGTATGAGGGTAGTGAGACTCTGGAATAAGTGGCCCAGACAGGTTGTGGATGCCCTCTTACCAGAAGCGTTCAAGGTTCTGTTGGATGAGACCTTGAGCAAACAAGTATTCTTCAGAGACATCCTTTCCCATGGCTGGGAAGTTGGAGTAGATGATCTCTAAGGTCCTTTCCAACCTAATCCATTCTATGATTCTACGAAGCTATGATTCTATGATTTTGTGCAACTCAATACAAGAAGCAAATCAGTCTTAGGGTATGTCCAGAGAAGAATGACCAAGAGGGTGAAAGACTTCAAGTGCAAGACTTCCAAGAAACAGTTGAGGTCACTCAGCTTGTTCAGCTTGGAGAAGGCTGAGAGGTGAGCTCAGCACATCTACAATTTCCTCTAAGGGCAGATCGGATCTCATCTGTCTGGCACCTAGTGACAGGACCCAAGGAAAGGGAATGAAGCTGCATCAGAGGAACTTCAGATTTGACATTAGGAAAAGCTCTTTCACTGAGAGGGTTGTTGGTCACTGGAACAGGTTTCCCACGGAAATGTTCACAGCACCAAGCCTGTCAGAGTTGAGGGAGCACCTGGACAACTTTTTAGTCATACAGTTTACTTTTAGATAGTCCTGTGAAAAGCAGGGAGTTGGATTTGATGATCCCTATGGATCCCTTCCAACTTGAGATATTCTATGATTCTATTTTTTATTCAGTTTTTATTTAAAGTCACTTTTTTTGTAGTTTGTTTGTGGAAAAAGTATATAATTATACCTTATTTAATAAAATCCTTCAGCATCAAAAACACATCTATGAAATAATGATGAATAATTATTTTCACAGATAGATGCTTTGGATATTTTAGAAATGGTTAATATGAAGAGTTAGTTAAATGATTTGTTATAAAATACGACTTTAAAATTACCATTTTAAAATGTCTTACTGACAAAAATCTAAAAAAACCCCGTAGTGTACCAATGTTAGTATACCAATGTCAACTGTCAAGCTGCTAAACTGCCTGATTCATAAAGACCAAAAACATCACTTTGTTTTACAATGGTGTGGTATTACACGTTCATCAGACACCTCATTGATTCAATCTAGTTTCAGTTGGCAGACAGCTCTTTAACTATCAAAATATTCACCTCTACTTGCTAATCTTTAATATTTTAGGTTTTTATAGACCCTATTCTGAATAGGCAAAAGCCAACACCTGTGCTTCTTTTCTGTAGAAAAGCAAGGGAGTTGTTTTAGTTTGGTTTGGGTTTTTTTTCCTATCATCACTTGAATCCAGATGTACTGCATCCTAAATAAGTGCTCCAATCAGTATGGCTCCCTCTCTCAAGTTCTTCCTTTGCTGTTGATCAACATCACATAAATTAAATACTCATTATGACATGCATCTAAGAAGCATTT
The DNA here is from genome assembly GCF_027791375.1 of Indicator indicator. NCBI lineage: Eukaryota > Metazoa > Chordata > Aves > Piciformes > Indicatoridae > Indicator > Indicator indicator. The sequence goes on from NC_072018.1 coordinate 16,028,387, forward strand.
TCTTACTCTCTCCAGGGTTTTCAAAGGACACTACAAGATAATTTGGATTGCTCTCTAGGTAGAATGGGATTTACTTTGTTAAAATTTCAGAAATCACTGTAGTTTAGGAAAATAGTGCCTATTTTACATATGTTAAAAAAAAATCAAATTTCTCACTTCAGGATAATAGTGTGTACAAATCAGAAATATAGGAATTGTTGCAATCTGTTTAGGCAGATGTGGGCATCCATTGCAGCTGCAGCACTGCTTGGAACATTTAAGCTTTGACATTTCAGTGAGCTCGATCTTAGCAGTTTCCAGTGAGGTTGTCCTGTAGTTAGTACTGGCCCTGACAATGCCAAACTTAGTAGGGTGGTCTTGTACTTCCTGAGGCTTGAGATTGGTCCTTTTTTCCTTTGTAAACATTGTGTTTAATTTAGTAGCCTTTTACAGTTCTTATTTATTCTATCAGTTTGATACATTACAAAGATCTATTAACCCTCCATCCACTTTGGAGAGGAAGTATGATCTGTTAGTCAATAAAGTTATACATTTCAGATAAGACAGAAATAGTGACTGACAAACTATTTGGCACTAGAAGTTCAGTTATTAACTGACAGTATGTACTTGAGCAAACTTAAAATCAAATCCACAGCTCTGCCAAAAACTTGATGTTAAGAGAGGATAACTAGATTAAGAAGTTAAAAAATTAATCAAAGGTCTGTAATCTCATACTTTCTCTCCCACAGAAATAAAATATCAGTTTTATGGATATCTTGTAAAGACTCTCTTTTTCAATTAAGTATCCTAAGCTGTTTTCCAGTGATATGATAATCCTTCACTTGAGAATATGTTTTAATTTTAATATTGATAACGATCCCTTAAAATAGTCTACAATAAATTAATACAAAGATCTAGTTTTGCAGCAAAAAGAGAAAAGGCTGAATTCTTTGAGGGCAAATTACTGACTGTTGCAGCTTTCACATCTATATCTTTTTAATAATTAGGAAGGTTGAACCAGTTATTCCCAGAAGTGTACATGGAGTTCTGAAATCCTTCATCTTTTTATGTCAGCCCCTGAGGTTTGTTTTTAATTTTTAGCAAATCATTGTATCTTTGTTCATGTTCCTAATGGTCAGACTGAAGTCCTCTTTTTACATTCTTTGACTTTACAATATCATGCTGGGTACCTTCACTACACCTTTATTGCAATATTCACTTCATTTTTCATTTCTTGATCCTATTTTCCATGAAACTTATTTTACAGATGCAGCTTTGAACTGGTATCTTTTAATCATGTCCCCCCATATCTACTGATACATGTTAGAACAAGAAAATATAAACATAAATATATGTATCAGTAAATAAATATATACACTTCTACACATACACACATCTAAAAAAGAATGCTTGTAGCTGTGTCCATATCTTTGTTGGGTGTGATCTTTAGTCCCCTAAATCACTTGTTTTGGGTTTTATGTGACCAGTCACAAAGAGTTTAATCCAAATTTCATCTCAGTGTAAACACTGCACCAAAACTGCTCAGGCAGACATCTGCAATGTCATTCTGAAAATTAGATTTGGAAAAATCTTTCTTGGGAAATTTTCTATTTTTCTCTTCCTTTTTCCACCCTACCCCCCCCCCCCCCCCAAACATGGATAAATGATAGGATTGGGATGATCTATTTCTTCTCCTTAAACTTATTAAATCATATCTGTCAGAACCTCAAAAGCTGAGAAGAAATTGCATCATAGGGTTACTTGCTACCTCAGAAAGTATGAATAAAACAAAAAAAAAGTAACTTTCTTTTTGCTAGATGTTTTAAAAATACAAATCTGAAACTTTGTATTTAGTTTATTTTATTCTATAGTTAATCATAGCCTTCTTCCTTTCTTCTTTTACCTGTTTTAAGAATATCCTCTTATTTATATTCTTCACTAAAACATTTCTCCAATAATATTTTCTCAGTCTGGAAATTGATTAACTATTACTTGATCCTTTTGGGCCTTTCTGACATATGATCTCTTTTACTGGTTTGTCTTCTTTATTTTCCCTCCAATAATTGTGTGTCTTTTTAATGATAACATATTACACACTCTTTCCCTCACAGCTATTTTCACAGTGAGAAAAAGCTTACCATTGTAATATCACTAATCCAATTTGTATTCCTAATGTTAGCTTCATAAAAATCTAGACTCATCCAACTATAATCAACTAGGGATTCTAAAAATTACTGAGAATTGAGAACCTAATTATACAAAGTTCGTTTAGAAGTAGTCACATATCATAAATCAGCTATTAGTGGAGTTATCGCAGAGAATGAAATTAACTTTCAAAATGTTTCAGACCTGTACTGCACAGTATTTCAACCTCAGGATAAAAAAAGGCAAATGTTTTGGACGACACCATTATTGCAGCCAGTATTGAGACAGCAAAGACCTTTTTAATTCTCACAATGAATTCCAGAAGAACAAATTTAGATGGGCCACTGATTCTCCCTGTCAGTGTTTGTAAGCCACCATTACAACTTCTTGCAGAATGTCATGGTAAACTTCATGGCTAGCATCTAACAGCAGAAAAGTCCATGGCTGCTGTTACTTAACATATGGAAAAACAGAACAAAATTTTAGTAATTGCACACAATCACAGAATACCAGATTGGAAAGGACATGAAGGATCATCTGGTCCAACCTTTCTAGGTGATGGTATAGTTTAAATGAGATGGTCCAGCAGCCTGTCAAGCTGAGTCTTAAAACTGTCCAGTGTAGGGGAATCCACTATTTCTCTTGGGAGATTATTCCAATGTCTAACTGTTCTCAGGGAGCAAAAATTTATTCTGGATTCCAATTGGAATATCCCCAGGGATAACTTGTACACACATTACCCTAACTTTTCAGAATTTATCATAGGATTATAGAATCATTTAGGCTGGAAAAAACCTTTAAGATCATTGAGCTCAACCACTAATCTAGCACTGCCAAGGCCACCACTAAACCATGTCACTAAGCACCACATCTACAAATACCTCCAGGTATGGTGACTCAACCACTTCCCTGGGCAGTCTGTTCCAGTACTTGACAGTGTAGACATTTTCCTTAATGTCTAACCTCAACCTCCTCTGGCATGGCATTGCAAGGTGTTTTTGTGACCCAAGTGAAGGATCCAGCACCTGGCCTTGTTGAATCTCACACAACTAACTTCAGCCCATCAATCCAGCCTGTCCAGATTCCTCTGTAGAGTCTTCCTACCCTTAAGCATATCAGCTCCTGTGCAACTTGGTGTTGTCTGCAAACTTATTGAGGGTGCACTTGTCTCCTCATCCAGATCATTGAGAAAGATGTTAAAGAGAAATGGCACCAATAGTGAGACCTGGGGAATATCACTTATCACTAGCTGCAAACTGGATTTAACTCCATTCACCACCATTCTTTGGGCCTGGCCATACAGCCAGTTTTCAAACCAGTGAAGCATACACACATATAAGCCATGAGCAGTCCATTTTTCCAGCAGGATGTTTTACTAAAGTACAGGTCAACTATATCCACAACCTCTCCCGCATCCACAAAGCAGGTCAGCTTGTCATAGCATGAGATCAGGGTAGCTGAGCAGAATTTGCCTTTCATAAACCCATGCTGACTGAATCTGATCACCTAGTTCTCCAGAAAATGCTGCATAATGGTACTCAAGATGATCACAGAATCATAAAATTGTCAGGGTTGGAAGGGACCTCAAGGATCAGCCAGTTCCAACCCCCCTGCCATGGGCAGGGACACCTCACACTAGATCAGGTTGCCCACAGCCACATCCAGCCTGGCCTTAAAAACCTCCAGGGATGGGGCTTCAACCACCTCTCTGGGCAACCTGTTCCAGTGTCTCACCACCCTCATGGTGAAAAACTTCTTCCTAACATCCTATCTGAATCTACCCATTTCTAGTTTTGTTCCATTCCCCCTAATCCTGTCACTACCTAACACCCTAAAAAGTTCCTCCCCAGCTTTCTTGTAGGCCCCTTTCAGATACTGGAAGGCCACAATAAGGTCACCTCGGAGCCTTCTCTTCTCCAGACTAAACAGTGCTAACTTTCTCAGTCTGTCCTCATAGGAGAGGAGCTCCAGCTCTCTAATCACCCTTCTGGCCCTTCTCTGGGCACCTTCCAGTAACTCCAGATCCCTCCTGTAATAGGGGCTCCAGAACTGGACGCATTACTCCAGGTGGGGTCAGAGTGAAGCAGAGGGGGAGAATCACCTCCCTTGACCTGCTGGCTATGCTTCTCTTGATGCAACCCTGGATACAATTGGCTTTCTGGGCTGCAAGTGCACATTCACAGCTCATGTTGAGCTTCTCGTCCACCAGCACCTCCATGTCCTTTTCTTCAGGACTGCTTTCAAGCCAGTCACTGCCCAGCCTATATTTGTGCTCGGGATTGCCTTGACCCAGATGCAGGACCCTGCACTTGGTCTTGTTGAACTTCACGAGGTTGGCTTGTGCCCACCCCTCCAGCCTGTCAAGATCCCTCTGGACGGCATCCATTCCCTCCAGCATGTCTGCTGCACCACACAGCTTGGTCTGCTCCATAATCTTTGCCAACTGGAACCTCCTTGGTTAGCCAAGACTGATGATAAATGATGGGAAGTGGCTTGGTAAGCACCTCCACCAGCTCCGTCACTACACTTGGATGGATCCCAAATGGCCCCGTATAGTTGTGTATGTCAAAATGGTGTAGCAGATCACTGTCCCTGTCTTCCAGCTCAGACTTTGAACATTTTTTTCCCTTTGAACTTTTCTTTCTGGGTTGTTTTCTATTTCATGGGAATTGTTTTCTGCCTTTTTGAGTTTGGAAAACCTAGGGGGGAAAAAAATCAAACAAGTGAAATTATCTCAAATTTCTAAAAATTCCATTGACTGCACCTTTGACATCTGTTCAGGGCTCACTCTAAGCCATCAGTGAATTTGCAGTACAGTTCAGCTCCACCATCCTTCATATGGCTGTAATTTAAAGAGAGAACCTCTAAAATTAAGTAGCAGTCAGGAAAAAAAAAAAAAAAACAGCAGATAGAAGAGTCAATGGTTCCTGGAATTTTTAAGTAGGAATTTTTCTAGCAGAAACACTTGGACATCAGCTTTCTAATGCTTCTGAAAATATTAAGCAACAAAATTACAGAAAAAAAGTACTTTGCCAGTATCATTAAAGTTAACAGAACATACCCCAGAGAACAAGGTTATTATGATGTGTAAGTATATAAACCATGTAGCTTTATTTAACTCTGCTATCTTATCTTTCATAGCTGCCAATAAATTAGTTTATGATGTCCAGAAATAAGAATATCATCAGGACACAAAACTGTAACAAAAAGTGTTTTCATAGATAGGGCCAAGGTTCTTAAGTGAAACAATAGGAGAACATTTCTTGCTTGAAGACATATTGAATGAAAAGAGCTATCTCATAGCATATGTTCCAAATTGAGAAAATTAAATATTAAGGAATGTCTAAAAACCTGCTAATGGACAGTTTGACATTAACAAAGTTTTCCACTCACAGTTGCCCACTATATTCTTGTAGTCAAAGTGAGGGCATATGGACTGGATGAGTGGACTGGATGTGAGTGCAGAAGTGTCTGGACCATCAGGCTCAGATAGCTGAGGCTAATTGTTTAATGTCAAGGTAGTGACCAGAGGCAGCATTCCCCAGTGAATTAAGCTGGGGCTGAATTTATATATTATCCTCACCATGAGTCTGAAGTACTGGACTGAATGTACCCTGATGTTTGCAAATGGCACCCTGAAGGGTAGAACTGCCATTCAGATAGGCTCTCAGAACAACAGGCTTTGACAAGCTGGAAGAATGATAGGAATCTCATGAAATTTCAAAACACAAATGCAAAGTCCTATACCTGAAACAGGATCATCCCACGTGAAAAAATATTTGCTAGGTAGCAGCTCTGACAAAATGACCTGAGGGCCTGGTAAAACACAAGATGTGGTATACTTTCACAGCACTAAACACTTACCACATATTATGTTGTGTGAGCAAAAGCAAAACCAGCAGCTGAAGAGAAAGAGTTAAAGACAGTTTATCTACTTGACACTCAGAAGGCCCCATCTGGAATGCTGTGTTCATTCTAGGGTCCTCCAGTACAAAAGAAACACTGACATTCAGAGACTAGTACAAGTCCGGAGAAGGGCCACTAAAATGGCTAAGATAATGAAGAATATGTTCTATGACACTAGAGAATGAGAGAAATGGATTTCTCAGCTTGGACAAGAGTAGGCTATGAGCAAATCTAACTGTACTGTTTAGTTTAGGAAAAATGAAGCTGGAATCTTTTCACAGGTCCACAACAGGAGAAGTGAAAAGGGACAATGTGAACAAAAATACATGCAAAGAAGCTTTAGCATCTCCAGATATCAAAACATCAACTGGTCAAAACACTGAGCAACCCAACTTAACTTCGAAGTTATCCATACTTTGAGCAGGAGTTAGACTCAAAGGGATTGGATCACTTAGAGGTCCCCTTCAAAGATTACATGTTTGAAGATTTCAAGCTTCTACTTCCTGGTAATGAGATTCCAAAAGCAGAAATTTCCAAAAGCATTTGCCAGGTCCTGCCATCAAATTGCTATAGCTACCCGCCATGTAAATGAAAATTTAAACAAACAAACAAAAAAATCTGTAGATAACATCAACCTCTGAATGCAAATTCTGGAGAGTCACTGCTTCTGAATTGTGATTACAGTTTTAAATGGTATAGATTTTTAGACAGGACATCAGTACATTTACATTTAGAAAGAAAAATAACACCTCAAAATAAATTCATTTAACCTGCTGGTTTGATACAGTCTTAATATTATAAGGATATTTTATGTTTTTATTTTTACCTCTGCAAAAAGGAACTGGAAAATCCCACGATGCACCATTTCCAGGACTCACAATGCATGTCAACATGGCATGGCCTTCTAGGATGTAACCAGAAATACAGCTATATCTGATTTTATCTCCAATGTTGAATCTTGTTCCATGAAGTACTCCCTTAGGTATTTCTCCTGGGTTACCACAAGTATGACTCGGTAGTACTGTCAAAAGAAAGAAGAAAATAATTACAGTTAAAATCTGCAGAATGAAGTAACTGAAAACAATTGAAAGTAAATATTTGGATTTATAATTATTTTTAAAAAACAACATTCCTTATACACATAAGGCAAAATTAGGCCATGGAATGTACTTTGACAGTAGATTTTAGTTTATAGGAGACATAAACACTTTCAAGGCTAAATTCAGACTGAGTCCTTCTGGTGGGTTGAAAATTTCTCCCCAACATTAAATTTGCCAGACCAGCTCAGCTGGAAGCAAATGAAAGCTGTATTTACCAGCAAAACTACAATCTACAATGAAATCCAATGAATATGTACAAAATATATAGTATTTACAATATTTACAGGTATTTACAAAATAAACAGCACAAGGACCCTTCTGGCCAAAGACCAGGGGAGCTGCCACAGCTTCTCCCCCCTGCCTCCCCTTTACCCCGCTGTACAAAAGGGACAAGAGAAAAGAGAAGAGAAAGTTGCTTGTTAGACTTAGCCAAAACAATGCAGCCAAGGTCAAGCAGAAGCCAGTTAGCATCTCCCAGCCCAAGGAAGCCAGAAGAGAGAGAAATTATTTACCAAACTAATTCTTATGGTAAATAACTCTTCAATGGGATTGTTTAGATAAATCATTATTTTCCTTTTCACACCCAATAATGATTTATTTACATTTTACCACCTTTCTGTTCAAGATCTGTGACAAAATTTTAAAGGCACAGCCTAAAACTACCTCAGTCCTTCAGTGAAGCTCTTTGCAGATCTGTTTTTTCAACAAAACTCTGAATGATGTAGAAGAAGTTGATGTGGGTTTTGTTTTGTTTTAATAAATATTGAAAAAATATTCATATAATATATTTATGGATCCAGGCAGTAGAAGGTACTTTAAGTACAGTTTTCACTTCAGTTCATAGAATAACAGTTTAAAAGAATCCAGTCATTAACTGCTCCCTGACAGTAAATTAAAGTTTAAAGTATATTTTAAAAGCTCAATTTTTTGCTTCTTTTCAAATTACTCCAGATTCTAGAAAATAAATTAAGTAAATCTGTGTTAATGGAAACAGAAAATATGAAGAAAATAAGAAGTGAAATGGAGCTGATATGAATACTTATTTTATTTTTTTATTGCAGCAAATTATTACTGTTTTTAAGCATTACTTATTTGGAGACTGTCTTAATTAGTTATCAGTTTAAAGATGACACTCCTCCACCTAGGAAAAGCAAAAGTGTTTGTTGGGGAGATGGAAAATGTAATTGTTTTTGTTCTAAATGTCATTTGAAAGTTATTAATGGCATGTTGTTCCTTCTATTGAAGTAGTACAAATTAAAAATGTTTAATTTCCTTTAGAGCAGAACAAATAAGTGCAGGAAGCTGAAATATGTTATGATCAGAGCACAAAAGACAAATGTGTTCATCAAAGAAATGGTCTGAAAAGCTCACATTTCATTCAGGTATCATTTCAGAAACTATGTGGTTCATGGACAAATTTCTTTCATCCCATACTTCTCTCTTCCTCACTCTACCCATGTGCAGAAAAACCTAACCTCACTAACCTGCATGTTGCGAGGATTAATTACTCAATACATGCACATCCTCAGAGTGCTGTAAAGCCTTCTATCAATATATCAATGCTAATTAAGCCCCACGATACAATGTAAGTTAAATTATTGAATGCACAACCTTAACTCATTACTCAGCCACACTGGCATTTAAATGATCATAATTACACTTATGTTGCAGCCCAAATTGTATAGGAAGGTTTTGAAAAGACCAAAACCCAGAAAGCTAGAAAACATCTAAAAGAGGAAACATGTTCACTTACAACATCATTTATGAGAAAAAAAAAAATCCCCAAATCATCTCTAAATATTAATAAGGCAACAAAAGTCACATAATACTCTGGTGAGTCAGATGAATGTTTTATCAATGTTGTAGAACAGATATCCAAGATCTCAGTGCGTTACAGGAACTACTTCAGGTTGCTGAGCTAGAAGCAAACAATGTGATATTCAACTTCTTCTGTTTCAGAAGCCTCAATAAAATAGGATATTTACTTAGATATGCTCATTCAGACTGGAAAGAGTGTTTGATTTACATATATAAGAACAAATGCATATAAAACAGTGATTTTAAGACACCACAATAATTAGAATAGAAATAATAATTTACATTCCCCTAAGCTGGCAGCAATGATCCATTAGATGCTACAGCATGTACTGCTAGATGCTATTATATAACTCCATTAAAAATGCTACCTCTCTTATGGCAAATTTTCCCCTTTGGGCTGTTTTACTCATGGTAATACAGGCAGTTTTGCAAGGTAAGTCAAACAAATGAAACATTGCTGCATGCTTTGACACAGCAGAATACCAGCATTTGAAACAAGAATCTCTCTGTTTTTTTTCCAAATCAAAACATTTTTACAAAACCCTGTATTATGAAGCAGTGTCTTCCTAATGTTTGGCATATGCAGCAATGTTTATGCAATCCAAAACTCAGCATTTATTTTTGAGTGGGTGTGTTATCTGGAAAAAATGCATTATTCAAAACTACTATGGTTTCTGATAAACTACATTTTCAAGAAAGGCATATCACAGTAAATCTATGTCTGCCATATACATGACAACTGTCCCTAGCTAACTTGAAATTGTATTGCAGCAAATCAACCTTCTCTATGTGTAAAGAAGGTCTCCTACAATATGATGTTTTTAATGCCTCTCCTTACATCCGTCAAGAATACCATAAAAAATGGGATTTGGCATCTTGAACCTGGCATGCATTTTACCACAACCTCCTAAAAACCAGTAAAAGATGAGTATCTGAAAATGACAGCCATGTTCAATAATACATATAATAGCTCACAGGATTTCTCCCGCTTGTCGAGATCAAACATTCAACTACATTATTTATGTGCTTTTCTAAAACTCTGATTGATTACATGGAGATAGATGCACAATTTCATCTTCTCAGACTTAACTGTTTCTAGTCTGGACTTGAGATGAATTATCTTCTGAAGGTTCCTAACAGTAACCAAAATAGTTTAATCTTTGGATTATGAGAGTTCTGACTGATCAGAGCTATCATATGCAAAGGTTCTGTATGTCCATCATGCTTTAACTTCACTGCCAAGTTTTCAGCAAAACTCCCATGTTCTTCTGTAGTATTATTGAGGTCTGCTGTGAATAAGGTGGAGAATTGGCAGTCACTTCATAGAATCACCAGTGTAAATGCATGTCTTTATCAAGGTGCTGGATTCATGAAATAATTTGATGTTCAGTCCATGTTGAGAATGATAATACAGTGTACCACACAGAAGCACTGGATGTAATGGGGTTTTAATATTGACCTAACATTACAGTGTTCTCAGATAGCATGCTTTATCTCATTTTTTCTTTACTCAAGTTACCAGGTTTGAAAAAAAAAGGAATTAAATTACAGTGTTTGTAAAGATATCTGTTTAGTCTTAGCATTTTAAAAGCAAAAATATGTACAATGGGATAGCCAAGTAGATCCATCTCCTAAGATTTCCTCCTCAAGAGCCTATCTTCACCACTGCAGTAGAAGTAAGTACTTGTTTAAGATTCACTTCCAGCATAGATCAATTTGGAGCACTATTCACTAAATTAAAGCTAAGAGATAGGCCTTCCTCACAGACTACCTGTATATTCCTAGACAGTCGAACTGTTTGACAAATGCATATAATAAAAATTCATAACAGAATTTATTAATTAGGTAACATGCCAAATGTTTTCACTGACCACTTAAACTAACATAAACATATTGTGTTTTTTTCTTAGACAAGTATTCAAAACATAACCTGTATGAATAAACATAACTTCAGTATTCATTATCAGAGGCAAAAGGCTGCACCACAACAGGACTGTAAAATGTAGTAGAGAAATAGCACCAATTTTGACAGTATAAGAATGATCTGGAATATGGAAATAACTAAAGACCATTAAAAAAACTCAGACAGCCTGTATCAGATTCTTTATTTATACAGCCCTTTCAATAAACTTTCTGAAGATAAACTCCATATTTAATTGCCACACAGGACACCTGAAAGTATATCCACGGCACCCTAAACGTAGTAATCCTTTTCTTTCACTTACAGAGATTTCCTTTATTTTATTGATGATAATACATTTCATCATCTAATCCTTTGTGTTGTTTCATAACAGAGAAGTAACTTAAAATAAAACAGCAGTGGTTGATATTGAAAACAAAACCAAACAAAATATAAATGGTAGCTGCCATCAAAATTAATAACTTTCTGAATTAATTTTTTATGTCACTTAAGTTTTATTACTGTGGTCATCCTATTAGAATGTAAGTCTTTAAATATGCAATCAGTAAATGCCTAAACATTTTCCCACATTTACTTCAAACCCATCATGACAAGTACTGGCAATGTAATGCAGGATGTTGGTAAGAATTTTTTTGGTACTTCAGTTTAAAAGGTCAAGTTTAAAAAGCAAAACAATATTTTTTAATAAATTTGGATGATTTTGAAGTCTCTAGTAGCCCAACTTTTATCACTTTTTAACATGAATAAGGTATCTATATGTGAAATAAATTTGAAAACTATGAAAAGTAACTTACCAAATGTTGATGAAAATACTGTCCAGAGACTTAATCTGACAATGAGTTCAGGAGAACATAATGGATTTTAAGTGACCTAAGTCAGGAGGAAGTCAGAGTCCCTTGGTATGGTTGACAGCTTTGGATTTGCAACACTGGGTGGAATTTCAGAAGCTCTATGAAGAAAATCTGGGTTACAGAAAATGTAATGATACTTAACAGGTGTGATGCACAGGCCAAGATACCATGTCCACATGCTACAGCAAGTGCTGTATTTTGTGGCTTCATGCATGAATAGAAGTTATATATACAAGTGTACTTCCAGAGTTGCAGAAGTTTTGTGTTGGTTTGTTTTTTGTGGTTTTTTTTTTGTTGTTGTTTTTGTTGTTTGTTTGTTGGGATTTTTTTTGAGGAGGGTAATAACTACACTCATATGAAAACAAACAAACAAAATAGGCTAATAGATAGGAAAGAAAAAAAAATGCTACATTTTCCTGACAGAATGGCAATGACACTAAAGTCTGCTCCAACTCCAAGAAGCAACTTCATTTGAAAATGAACCCAGGAAAAGAAATAATAGCTTTTCAAGCTACCATTTTAGAAGTGTGGTATTGAACAAAAAAATAACTTTAAAAGATACATGTATGTATATACATCTTACAGTGTTTTCTTTAATAAATCTATCCTGGAAATAATATAATGTGATTTTTTTTTTTCCTAGGGTGTAAGTAATTAAATTGCTTTGACAAAGTAATTCCAAAGAATTCTGTAGAACTGTACTTGGCATTTCTACCTAGCAAAAGACTACAAAATCAATATATTTGATTTTTTTTTAAGTTTCTAATGTCTTACATTAAACTCCATTACAGTACATTTTGACCTTTCTTTTTTAAATAATTCAAAATATTGAATCAATTGAAAAGTATGTAATATTTCACTGTCAATTTATTAAACAACTTTGTCCTTTCCAGTTCCAGGGGCTATGCACAATGAATAGTTAATTGCTCTACCAGAGCTGATTTCCACATCAGTATGGAACGCTGTAAATTCATGCAGGTCATTTGTTAGAGGACAGTACCATGGCAGAATCTGCAGTCTTACCTTTTGCAAAATTCTTTTTGTCAAAATTCACATGGCCTACAAACTTGCTTTCATGGATGTGACAGTTTTTAGAAAGCAAAAGAGACAAAGAAGCTAGGGAGGGTGCCCAGAACACATCCATTTCAACTTTGAGTATCTCCAAAGATGGAGACTCCACAGGCTCTATGGGCAACCTTTTGCAGTGTTTGATCAACCTCACAGAGGAAATAACTAACTAACCACCTACCTATCTAACTAACTAGCATTTAAAAGCCTTTTTCTTACATCTGAATGGGATTGTCTGCATTTCATTTTTTGTTCACTGCCTTTTGTTTCACCAGTGGATACCATTGGGAAGTCAGGGTGTATCATCTTTAACCCTTCCCAGAAGGGAATTTAAATAACTCAGTAAGATTCCCCTGAGCCTCCTCTTCTGTCTGAACCGTCCCAGATCTCCCTCTTCCCTCTCAGATGTGTCAAGCCCTTAACTATCTTTTGACCACCAGCAATCAGCTCAACTGGCAGTTGCTTCCTCAGAGGTTCATCAAGCCTCATGCAACCTCATCTAACCTGGCCCTCCTTTGGGTGGGGTAAGCATCAGAAACTCTTCCCAGTTTAAGTCAGTCTTATGGTTCTATCTTCATGAAGTAAGCTGACAATCCCCTTTAAAACCACTGGCAGCTAGTGCTAGTTATAACTGATAAGAACTTTTTTCCTAGTTGTTATGATCCTGAGCTTCAAGCTTAATCCTAACTTTGATTCTATGCTTCTGGAATACAGATTACTCAAGAAGATAAAATGATAGCATCTAATACAGAGTATTGGTCCAGAGCTAGAGCCCTGGGCTCTGTATAAAATATAAAAATGAAATAATTTTAAGGCTAAATTCTGATATTTAAAAAGCCCCTGGTGAAACCACATAATAAGAAAAAACAGTAATTAAAAGAACTGCCTCCCAAAGGAAGTGTAATTCAACAATTACTCTCCATTGGTAGCATCACTAAATTAGATTTCACTCTGTATAGTTTTGTTATATTTAATAAAGGCTTCTGTGAACACTCAATTTTTAGTCTATTTATTTTAGCTTTTGTATATTATATGTACATACACACATAAGCACATTAGATCAAAACAGATACAGAGTTCTCCAAAACCTGTTACATATTTCAAAATGCAAATCTCACACAAGACATCAGCCTAAGTTGTCTATTACTCTATTGGAGGGTGGAGAGAATGAGAAATATGCATAGAAAACGAAATGAGGAAATTTTTCTCAGCTGCAGAATAGAAAAAAAAAATCATGATCAGAAACTACTACTAGAAGTGTATTACCAAACGTTTTTGTCATTGGCATGTGCACATACACACTCAGGCAGACACATAAGCTTGAAATCTTTAGTCTGCAAGTTATCTAACACTGGATATTTACACCCTTCTTAAAAATTATTTCATCAAAAATTAATAGAGTTCCTTGGATTTACTTTAGGAAAGGAAGAGTTCACTCAAAGAAAAGTCTTACTGGCTTATAGAAATACAGTTGTTATGTTTCTATCATTACCTGAGCAAGTAGAAATCTGTACTTTCATAGAATTCAGGGATAAGAGGAAATTTGTTCCCTGCTAGTTGTTACTTTCAATATATGTGCATTCATAAATCCTTGTAATATTTTCCAGATAAAATTCCAGAACCATACCACTTTTGAAATCTACAGCTTTCTTGTTTTACAAACACTTACTCACCAGTGTCTGTCCATCACTAAGGATGTGCAAAACTGTATTGGATTGCACAGCTATGAAAATCATTTGGGAGTATGTAGCAACTTTAAAACTCTAATACATCTTCCACATTGAGATTGATATTTTAATTTTCTTGTGCAGGTAATAACAAAAGATTGATGGATTTTATTTTTAGTGTGTTTACTTTTATTATAAAGTGTGTAATAAATGTCTTGCTGTTGGTTATAAAACCATAAAAGTCAATATTGTACAAACAATGACAGAAAACTCTCAAGTCCAAAGGCAATCTGAAGCTAAAACTAAAACTTTCTATTTCCTCATACTTTTTTGCCTCACATGTACTACACACTTTCCTAGAAGAGCTCAGATCAGTGAGCAATGTTTCTAGATTTTAGTTCTCTCTTCTTGAAAAAGAAGAATGAGAAAAGTATAATAGCCCAAGCTGAAGCTATAAAAAGCATCTGAGGCTGCGCAAAATTTATAAATGGAAACTTTGCCAGCTACCAGGGATAAAAAGTCATTAGTCATATTCTTAAAAATATAAAAATCATGCTTTTCCACCTCCTCCAAAAAGATTAGTGTGTTCTATGGTCTGTCTTCCAGTTTGTCAGTACAATAATCACAAATCCGAGCAATATCTGCCCTTCTCATTCTGAGAAAGATGATGACAACTTTTTGTCAATGAAGGAACTCTTCCTCGTGCATGATAACAAATAAAACCTAGCAAATACATTTTTTAACCAGAACTTTTGATGAACCTGTTAAACAAAAGATGTACACTCAACTCATAAAAATTGAATCCATGCCATGATTGAAACTCATAGTATACGAAGGTTAAAACAGCAATATATTTGTGTGTTAAACAAGGTACTTATCACACAAAGGTAAGTACAACAAACAGCTAAGATGTTATCTGGAGTCCTGCATACAAATCTGATTACCAGTGTTTGAATAAATAATTCAATCTGAAGCAAAAGGAGAACAGAGCTGGTAAAGTAGAGAGCTCTTAAGAGGATATTTGAAGATTTTTACAGCTATCATCTTGGAAATGAAGATTAAAATGCAGTCACTTATAAAAACACTGGAAGACAAATACCTGGTCATAAGAAATTTCATACAAGCTGAAGGCAAGCTTGAGGCAAAACTGAAAGGCATGAACAAATTGGAATTACAAGCAGGTTGAAAACAAGAAGTGTTCTAAACAAAATATGAAACTGAGGCAGTTTCCATACAGTCATACGGAGAGAGGAGACTGGGAGGAGTATGACTAGTCTGAAACTGACCTTAATTTAGAAATCAGTTTTAAATAAAAAGGAAACTGATCAAGGAATGCAGAAATTAAGAAGCCTAAGAGACCCACTTGCACAGATCCGACCCTGTCAGCCTGCCAACACACTGGTGTCTGGGTCTAATATTTCTTTTTACTAAGACACTTAAAATTGATTTTGACAAAATGTTAATTAATTTCTGGTTTAAAACAGAAAAGCATACATACAGGAATGTACCAAGGTACTGTTATCTTCATATATGATAACCTATATTGCACAACCAAGTTTTAGATTCTTGTTAATATAAAAAAAAAAAAACAAACCAGTGGATCATGAAAAGTTTTATATACCCAAGTATACAGAAATGCTATACATCTAGCAATCTGAAACCTATTTTTTCCTAATACTTGTTATTCCTGGAAACCATTTGAAAAAGAAGTCTGTCTGACCCATACTGTGTTTATGTTATAAAGATGAGAGTCAAAGAAAGTCAAGAGAGATTAAACTTATATTTAAAGAGGACAAGAGAACGCATACAACTGTATAAATAAATTGTGAATAAAAACTGTTGCAGACAGATTTCACAAACAGATATTCTCTCGACTGCTCCCAACATTCTCTGCAATGATTGTTGCTACTAAATCAAATTAAAGCCTTGCCATACCAAGTAATGACAGTAATTTTAACATAATAAGGCATGAACTTACTCTTAAGTTATAAAGTTCTAATCGTATTGTATACAAATATGCTAGATAGACTCAAAATTGTGTCTAATAAATATAATAAAATGCTCTAGGTTTCAGCAAAATACATTCAGGAAGACATATTCTTTAAGTCTGAACAGAAAGCTGAAGGCAAAATACCCAATGTCACGTATTATTCAATAAATACAAACTGCAGAACAACTTGCATGTACTCCTTTTCTGTTCTCAAGGCTAAGTACTTACAGGCCAGAAAAAACCCTTATGGGACTGAAAGAAAGGCAAGAAAGAAAGTAATGGCAGATTGAATTTGGAAAAAAAAGAGATTCAGTTGTAAGACACACTGCTGTTGACTTAATAGAGGTCTGTCTTCAGCTATCACCAGCTTGCTATCATATCCACATGCAGATCCTTATCCTAAGTAAAACAATATTCCTTCAAAAACACTTGTTTCTTTCCTACTTCCTTCCTTTCCTATATCCTGATTTACTTTTTGTTGAGGTTATAGAACAGCCCTGAAAATAAACTGCCCCAGCACCAGATGTGCTTTCTGCTTCAGGTATTCCCCCACATCTGGTGGCTTTTAACAAAGAGGGACTGTGGGGTCTCATAAGCCTTCCTCCAAGCTTTTTCTCTTGTCTTTAAGGTTTTGGAAAGTGGCACTCTGTTGCCACCAGAGACTTCAAACTTTATCTTGCTTACAGACAAACATGAAGCAAATTCTTAACAGGAATTCAGCACGACATAGAGGCCTTTTATCTACGCTTCTAATTGAAAATAAAAGGAATTAGGGTTCGTACTTAGGTCTTGAAGATAAGTGGCACTGCCAAAGTCATAGCCACAGAGCTAACTTTTTCTTCTTGCTTCTTACAGATATGGTGCCTGGAAAAAAAAGGCTTTATCTTGTCCTGTTCCCTGATAATGCTGTGAATTGTCTTGGGCACATATTAAAACTCTGCCACTCTAAAAATCATGACCACTGCAGTTATCAAGCCTCTGAGGTCCTTATCCTTCCAGTCCCCTACAGGTATGGCCAGAGGTTTTCTTCCTCTCCTAATTCAAGACTTAATTTTGATGCTATTGTTAGGAATTGTTGTGATACAAAAATGCAAGAGTGCCTTTTTTAACATTGTCCACAGCCAGTTTGTTCGTAAAACTGGAATCAGAAAATTATTTGAGGGATGAAGGCTTTTGCCTAGTTAGCTGTTTGCAGAATCATACTTCAAAAAGAGAGACAAATAATTTACTTCCTGCTTTGACAATAACAAGCAACAGCAGTGAAAGGTCAGGAGAAGAATCCACCACTTTGAAAGCTTTAGGTATAGGAGAATTGTACCTAGCTTGCTACCTGGTAAGTCCTCAGGTAACATATATTTCAATGAGTGGCATTGCATGAACTGAAATGAAACAGAGAGAATTATTTTGCAATCCACAGCTATAGCTTATGAAAATTAATGAAACTTTGATGAAAATATTTTTATGTGAGTTTGGTGAAAGTTCGTAAGCTTCTGTGACTCAGATTACTTCGTGGAGGAAAAAATCTCAAATTGTTTTTATCTCTCAGTGTCTCACAACTTTCAACTCATATTTTCTATTAAACCACCTAGATGAGGCAGAGAGTGTTCGCTAAAAAAACAAGTTCTGTCACCAAGCCTTTGTTTACAACATAAAAATATGGACTTCTGTTGCTTATTTTCAGTATTGCCTTCTGCTGTTCTGTTGTTTCTGTTTCCTCTTGTCTGGTGACCTGACCAATCCATGAATAAGTGCAGAAACTCATATGCCTTTGAAAGGACAAAAATTCTTCAAATATACCTGTAAATAATGCACTTTTGGCAGGATGTTTGAAATGGAATGGCTAACATCCCAGCCTGAGGGGGAAAAATGTGTAGATGGTTAAGCTGAGATGCTGGTTAGCTGCAGTGTGGGAATAAGAATGAAAAGCAGCAAGAAAAGAAGTTCAGATACCAAAATGAACCACATTATTAAACCTGCTTTCTATAAGGAAGTTCTTTGCAGGGTTGTTATAGCAAATACTTGGTGAAGTGCTCTTGAAATGGAAGGAGGAGAAAAAAGGCAAGAAGAGAAAAAGCTTATATATGCAGTTTGATGTATGTTATTTATGGCATCCTAATTAATCAGAAATGGAGAATTTTAAGGGAGAAATAAACACAAGCTTAAAGAGCTTATTTTCCTAAACTTTTTTTTTTTCCCCTCAGTAAAATGCAGTGGCATCTTCAGAACTTATGGAGTCTCTTTGATGTAAGTGCATATTTTAGCATGTTTTTTTTTTTATCTGACAAAATATGGTATTTCTAGAAAAAGGATCTGTGGACCATATCATGAAAATTCATTTTTTAGTGTTGTGGTATGTTTTTTGTTTGCTTGTTTTTGTTTTTTTTTTTAAGTTGTGCTGTTTGGTTGGTTTTTAATTAGTCAGCTTTGACATGAGAAACCTAAAACTTCTCCAAAAGCTCCTAAACTTGAGTCATGTCAAGCTGATGTCCCTGTACATTCATTATGTGCAAACACTCTGATAAAAACCTGCTGCATTGATGGAATAAGGAAGCAGGGGTCTAGAGAAAAAGACAGTGACTTAAATCCACCAAACTGAAATAGTGCTGTGCTTGTTAGAAATGCTTCCTTTTGTTACCATTCTATATTAACAAAATGAGGGACAAAGTTGCGTGATATCCCTTTAAGCAAACACACAATTCAGAAAGAAAAGCTTAAACCCCAAATGTCAGAGCGTTGAACGTAAAAAGTTCCTGGGATCACAGTGGAAGAGCAAGATTATTATTTATACAGTCCTATTTTCTTATAGATGCCCCAGAAACCAAGTAAACATGTGCATGCTTATGTGAGAGCAAACAGTTACTTGAAAAGACATGTGAGAGCCTTTTATTACATCAACTTTGATCCAAATACAGAGAAGTTCTTTCAAAACTGTTAGAGCACATTTCCAGCATTCAGGGGATCAGGGTGTAAAGAGTTTTAAATTCACTTGTACTTTCAGAAAAAAAGATAGTGAAGAATGGAGAGAATAGCTGAAGTCCTTGAAGCCAAATAAGTACACCACTTCTCTCTAGCAAATAAAGCATCTTAGCCTTTTCTGTAACTACATCCCACTCCTACTGCTGTAAAATATCTGACAGCATCAAGCCTATACAGCTCAGCACCCTACTGTACACAGCAGTGCAAACCTAGCTCTGAACTTCCATTTCCAGACAAGATAACGACTTGCACAACAAAAAACAAACAAACAACCCCCCAAAAAAAAAACACTGAAAGAATAAATAAAAACCACACCTAGAGGCTCAGTGCTCTGATGATGACCTGTGGTTGCTCCCAGAAGAACAGAGACTTGATGAGAGTGATATGCATAAAATTCATTTAGTAAGAAATAAAGTTGTACGGAACTGGAGAGAAGCAACAAGTGAGAGTGGACGGATTTCTCAAGACATTTTCTCTGAAATATTTGGTATAAAATTCCCTTAAAATTTCTACAGCACCTTGGTCCTCAGGCTTGAATTTTATTTGCACTAGATCTCAGGGATCCTTAATAATAAGGATTTCCTGTCCTGTAGGTATAAATCACAAATTTCCTTCTTATTTTTAAACTTACTCTCAAACCCTTTTTTTCACAACTGGCATTTCAGAATTCACCCAAACAATATTCTCCCTTCAGTGAATACTGGATGAGCCCAGTTTATAGGTCATATGTTAGCTAATGAGCTAATCAAAATTTACTCTGTAAAGGACTAACTGTCAGGACCATTTTGATCTGGAGATGATACTAGATTCTCATCTAGCTCTCCTTATGCGGTTGTGACTATAAATGACACTTGCAGATACACACTATTAAACAATTTCCTTTTGTTCTTCATCTCTGTAATTCTTTTGGTAAAAAATAAAACAAGGAAGAAAACCACTAGTCCTGTGTAATGTTTTTTATGTAACATGACTTTCTGTCCACTTTGGTTGCCATTGTCTGTTTTAACCCTAAGCTCAAAACAGCATATGGAACACCAGAAGGTATTTTCATCCTCCTCATTTTTATCACAGTCATGACAGCCAAATTAGTATTGTTGCTATTTGAACAATGAAGCCATCTGTGAGGCTGATACCATATCAAAGGAAAAATTTACTTTACTACAATACTTGTTCAATGTGCAGCTAAAGGAGACTTTGTGCTATTATTTGTCTAAAAGACTATTTACTGGAAGCAATGGAAGAGAGTTTAATACTGAAATTGTCCCAGAATTCATTAATTCCATGCTTCTGAACTACAAGTGTGACAAAGGGTTAAGGGGTAATCAGCAAATATGAAAAAAACATCAAACCAAACCAAGCAAACAAAACCAAACCAAACAAAAACCCACCAAAACAAAAAAAAAAAAAAAAAAAAACAACAAAAAAAAAAACCAAACCAAAACAACCCAACCCACAACAACAAAAGAAACAAACAAACAGAAACAAAAAGGCAACAAAACCAGCAATTCTCTTCTAATCCAGACCCCAGAAGTCTTTGTTTTACTGGATACTATGATGCACTTCTGGAGATTTCACTTCTAGAGATTTCACTGGTAAAGATTTCATGTGAGTCATTAGACCAGGATAAAGAGACAATCTGACTATACGAAAACTAAATGGAACTGAGGCCAGCTGGCACATTGTTATTACACTTTCTTAGCCTGCAAAACAGGATGGATGCATCCAGACTGCCTGTTCAGAACAGTCAGCAGGCTGTATCAACTTCTGAGTCACTCCCAAGAATTATTCAGGAAAGCGCTACTTGGCCCAAACAAAACCCATGCTGTGATCCATCTAATAACAGTATAGATAGCTGTTACTGCTCCTGGCCATGTCCTGGCAGGGGTTAATGTCTTGGTACAGACAAAGACACTGGGATGTTACTGACTACTCACTCACTCACCTCATGACTACTCACTCACTCACCTCAGACAGAAAAACATCATCAATAGCTACTGTTGTAGATAGGCACTAAACTTTTGGGTGGCTTTGTGATGACTGTCCTAACCCTTTACTGTCCATCAGAAAGCACTTCATATCTGCTTTGCTTTTTAAACAGTTCTCTGACACTACCCACAGTAAATACAAAACCAACCAACCAACCACTAAGAGAAGCTTTACTTTCACAACAACTATTTCAGAGTAGAAATCATAAAGTTATCTCTGCTGTCACCTCCAATGGAATAGGACAACCTCCTCACATACATCCAAGGAGGATTGGAGGTTTCTTTTCAACATACAGCTATCTCCATTTGCTTGGATAAGCAAACAAAAGACAATTAAAAATCAGTTAAAAGCACACCCTACATGATATGAAAGAGTGGGCAAGGATAAAATCTGCACTGCACTGAGAGCAAGGATCACACCTAAACAAATTCAAAAGACTTAAATAGATCAAATAGCCTTTTTTTACAAAGGCTTTCATACAACTTTGTTGCCTGGAGATTTTGATCTGTTGCACTGCCCCTCTCAGGTGCAGCCTGGCACATCAATGTGCTTCACGAAAACCCTGGGAGAGAAAGTGATTTTATGTATCTTCATGTTAAATACTAACCTATTACATTTTCTCCCCAAAAAGCAGCTGTTAAATGACAGTGAAGTGAAAACTTTATGATCCTTCAGTAACCACAGTAGCTCTTTTTTTTTTTTTTGTTAAACCAGTTTTCTGTTTACAAAGAGCTTGTCAAGGCGAGGAGTAACATCTCAAGAGATAAACGTGCTCTGCCTTCATCGTTCACCCACATTTTTAATGTGGTTCCACAGATGGCTATGAAATACCTCTAAACGATACAAGAAGTCTTTATGAAACCAACAAAATATTTAAAATTATGAAGTGTCACTTCAGTATCTCTGGGATGTGGCATTTATGAGTATTAGGAGTCTTCACGTTTCTGACAGTTGGAAAATTAACTTTAGATTTTGTTGGAACTTATTTTACATGCTGAATGATGAAGCAATAAAGGTATATTAACAATGTTGAAAAAATTAATACAACTTGAATCTCTCCTCAAAATATTTTTACTAAGAGCAAAAAAAAATTATAGTTTATTAGATACTTTTTGCAAAAGCTATTTCTACAAAAATAAGCAGCATGATAGACAGTTATAAAAGCTGTATCTGACACAAAGAGGTGAAAGCACAAATAATTTTCTTGGTCTTACATGACACACCAAAATCTGAGGGAAAAAATCCATTATTTCAGAATCTGTCATTGTCAGATGTGCAATGATCTTACTGGTAAAATTAGACACCATGGAATAGCTTATTTTAAAAAGAAGCCTTTTGAGTCTTTGCATATTTTGATTATTAAACCTTTTCTCAAAACAGTGAGGTGTAGCCTCTATATTTAATAGGATGAGATTTAGAAATCTCATGAGTTTATTGAAGAAAGTAAGTCACAAGCCAGTGTCATACTTCTACTCATGTTTATCTTCAATTGTGTTTAGCCAAATAATTTAGTCAGAAATTATAATGCTGTACAGGTGATGTCTAAATCCTGCAAATAAAAATTGTAAGGGAATAAAATTGTTTGGAAAAAATATTAGTATTTTTATCAAAATTGTGCTACATTTGGTAGCACAATTTAATAATATTGTATACCAAAGGTCTCTATGAAAGATACAGACTGATTTTGGACAAGGTATTTCTGATACACTGAGGTGCAAACTGGACAGGAAAGCTGGTCATGAAAGTTGCACTAGAATCAATCCACTTCAGGGTAGAAGGTGTGCAGTCAAGGCATTTTCTTGCAACTGAACCCTACACATATCCATTTAAAGGTGATTTAACACTACTAAGACCTAAAGTTTCTGTTGTAATGGAGTTTGATCATTTTAAATAAAGGATTTTATTAAAAATCTCTTCAGAGCAGATAAATTCAGTTGTGGGCACAGAATGTAACCCTTCCAGTAATAAGCTGCCCAAGAAGTGCCATGTTTCAGCTTTCAGTCTAGATGTTCAAAGAGCAACCTCTTTCCTGAAGGTATTGCTGCTGGGCGTCAGGGTCAGCATAGACATAGCACAGCTGAAGACTGTTTCCTACCCTTGGGGACTTTGCCAGACTGTTCCCACACAGCCCTATGGACTGACATCTCAGCCTGGCCCTGGACCCAAGCCAGTCACTGTGGCCCTGTCCAGCTGAGGCCGGACCTGCCCTTGGCTATGGTACTCAAGCTGTACTGCTCCCCCTCACCTCTGCTGGTGAGGCTCCTGCCCTTGCTGATCCTGCAGCACAGGTGGCCCTTGCTGCTCCTTCATATCCACAGAAAAAATCCTAGGACCATATGAAATCTATTTAATTTCTACAAGAAGTTGAGAATGCTTGTTCTATTTCAAGACAACATAGTTTGCTTCTCAGAGCCAAGAGAACGGTTTTCATTGTAACATCAGGATAACGTCAGCAATTT
Organism: Indicator indicator; assembly: GCF_027791375.1. Taxonomy (NCBI): domain Eukaryota; kingdom Metazoa; phylum Chordata; class Aves; order Piciformes; family Indicatoridae; genus Indicator; species Indicator indicator. The sequence goes on from NC_072018.1 coordinate 16,052,253, forward strand.
AATCTATAACTTTACAGTCAAAAAACTCCGAAGATACAAGTTATGAGCTCCTGATCCAAAGCAAATCTTTGGTTTTCAGAGCTTAAAATATTACTGTATGCAGCTTGCTTACACACAGACCATGGGTGTGTTTGTGGGGAAGGAAATAAACAAAACAAAACACAACCAAAAAAATAAAATAAAATCTACACTTCTAGTCACCGTTTCTAGCTTCCAAAATTTCCCATGTCATCTGTTACATCATAACTGCAAGTACTCAGTATCTTTCCACACATCAAAGTGAGAAAAACACCATTTTAGAATGAAAGAGGCAAGGCATATAGGAATACATAGTACCTTTCATTTGATCAGCTGGTATAAATTAAAAACAATGCTTGCTCAGCAAGATGCTGTCCTGCAAAAGAGCTTTATATCCAACAGTTATATATCTTCTTTATTCTAACTTACTTTAATTCACTTAATTTCTTTCCACACATTTTGCCTGGTGTATATTTGCCCGGTTTCTGTAGGTCACCACAAATACACAACATCGCCACCACAAGTACAACATGCTGCAGCAGGACCTCGGAGTCCCAGCAGACATTAAGTTCAACATCAGCCAGCAGTGTGCTCTTGTGATAAAGGAAGCCAATAGTATTCTGGGGTACATTAAAAAGAGTGTGACCAGAAGGTTGAGGGGAGGTTCTCCACTTCTATTCTATCCTAGTGAGGCCACATCTGGACTATTGTGTCCATTTAGAGATGGGAAGTATTGGAAAGAATCCAACAGAAGGCCACAAAGATGATTAGTGGACTTGAGAATCTTTCTTACAAGGAACAGCTGAGAGAAGACTGAGATGGGATCTTATCAAAGCATATAAATATCTAAAGGGTAGAGGCCTAGAGGATGGAGCTGGACTCTTTTCAGTGTCCCAGTGATAGGACTTGGGGCAAGAACACATGAAATTCCACCTAAACATAAGGAAAAGCTTCTTTACTGTGAGAATGATGAAGCCCAGAGAGGTTGTGAAGTCGTCTCCTCCAGAGACCTTCAGAATCCTCCTGGACACATTCCTGTGCAACCTGCTCTGGATGAACTTGGAGAAGGGGGCGTTGAACTAGATGATCTCCAGAGGTCCCTTCTAACCTCTACCATTCTGTAATTTAGGGTTACCTAATTCCCTATACACATACACATACACTTCTTTTGGGAGCACAATGCTCAACAGATAATCAAGTCAATATGTGAAGCAGAATGAGAGAAAAAAAATATTTGTAAGACAGTGATGACATTTTTGACAAAAGCAATAAAGGAAATTTGGGATAAGATGTTGTTAGACCATTTTAGAAAAACACATATACTGTGTGTCAGTCAGAAGCCATGTATCAATCAGAATGGCATGAAGTGGGGTAATGGCTGTTTATTGAACTGTAGAAACAGTGAAAAAAGTACAGTAATGTTAAATGAAGTGGTTAGCATGTAAGTAATACTTTGATCCAAAGTTTTCTTAGCATCAAGAATAATTGGCTTTTTTCCCCTCAAATCCCACTAATGCTTTTGAGATGCCTTTGAGTATTTGTAAGTTTACTAACAGCAGGAGGAAATGTGAGCTGAGGATTGGAGTCTGTTGCAGTGAATAATATTTAATGGAACCAAACTCTATTATTTTGTGGCCTAAGATTAATTTTGCAAAAATTGAATCTTTTTTTCTTTTGTCAAACAGAAGGACTGTTCCTCTCAAGCACTGCAGTGAATGAATAATACAAAAAGTAATAGCCACCCAAGTAGCTGTAAGGGCAACCTAAGTAGAACTTGAGATGGCTTTTACAGAGGCCTCTTTTTCTTTTAAACCCAAATAAGCAGTGGACAGACTCATTGTGGGCAGGTCCTGTTACAAGTCTGGCATATACATACACTGTGGTGATAAAAGAAACCTTTAGCTTCCTCTTTTTAAATATAAATTGTTTAGGATCTTTCAGGCTGACTTTTATCAAAATAGAAACTTGGTAGATCACATTAACTCTATAAAATCCAGAACTGTTAACTCTTGCTGTATTTTACATAGTATTAAATTATGTAGGGAATTCATTATTTCTTCTAGCACATACAAAATAACATTACTGTTTTAAAATACACCATAAAGTTTAAAATGCACTTGATGGCTTAAGCATTCACAGGAACTTGGTGTTGTAGATCACAGGAGGAAAGCTCATTTACCCATCAGTTTTACAGCTCCAAGCAAGGCAGTGCTGCATAAATGATACTTTGTCATTCCTTGCCCTTCATACCAGGATGATTCCCCTGCTGTTGGGGGACAAAAGACATATGAGTTTTTGCTATATATAAAGCCAGATACAATTTTACATGGATAGAATATGTAGATAGTTTCTTGTCTTGCTTACTGAATGCTATTAACAGGTTTTAATTGCAGAACATCATTTTGGTAATTACATCCAGTCTGTGGTATACCTGCTTAGTTAAGGTTGTGCCAGTGTTGTTTTTTCATCATGTTTGCATTTTAGGTTAGACAACTCATTTCATTTTCATTGTTACTTATATTCTCCAGCTACTGTTCCTTGCTAAGTTTCTGCTAGCACAAAAAAAAAAATCTTCTGTTTTTCTCCTCTGTGAAGGTACATGTAATTTCTAATCAAATCTTTCCATCAGCTGCATCTGCAGTTGATGGGAAGGGATTGACAAATGATTTCCCCCCAAGCTCAATGCAGCAATAAAGTACCATTTCTCACTTTCAATTTTTGGTGTAATTTTCTTTCCTCCTTCCCATTCACAGGTTTCATCTTCTTCAAAAATGAAGAAAAGAACAAGAAGAAGCTTCAGTATTTTTTCTTTCATTTGTGATTCACATACTGTGCATCAAATTATTTACTTAAGAAGTAAGCATCAAAGGTGGAGAGAGATTTGAAGAAGATGGTCAGATATTCTTATAATTACAAAATCATACTCAGCTAAACAGACATTTCTTTTTACTAGAATTTTTAAAGATTTTGTATTTTTCTACACAAATTAGAAGTTACACAGCTGCAACTGTCATTCAGAACAATGACCTCAGCAGTTCATGGGGAACATAGGCTGCAGCTCCTGAATTTCCAGACAAAAGTCTTACAGTGATTTAAAATGGGGCTGGTCATTGGTTTTACTAGAATGCAGAAAGGAGCACCACACAGCCTGCAGTATAATCACAGAATGTTAGGGGTTGGAAAGAATCTCTGGAGATCATTGAGTTGAACTCCCCTGCCAAAGCAGGATCACATAGGACAGGACACACAAGAATGCATCCAGGCAGGTTTTGAAAGCCTCCAGAGAAGGAAACTCCACAACCTCTCTGGGCAGCCTGTTCCAGTGCTCCATCACCCTCACCGTAAAGAGGTGTTTCTTTGTGTTTAGGTGGAACCTCCTGTGTTCTAGCCTCTCAAACTGGGGAGCCCAAAACTAGACACAGTAATCCAGGTGCCGTCTCACCAGGGCAGAGCAGGGGTGGGGAGAAACTCCCTAGATCTGTTGGATGTACTTTTCTTAATGCACCCCAGGATGCCACTGGCTCTCTTGGCCACAAGGGCACATTGCTGTCCCGTGGATAACTTGGTGTTCACTAGGACTCCAAGGTCTTTGTCCATGGAGCTGCTTTCCAGCAGGAAAATCTCTAGTCTGTTCTGGTGCCTGGTGTTATTCCACCCTACATGCAGGACTCTGCATCTGTCCTTATTGAATTCCATTAATTTCACCCAGCTGTCCAGCCTGTCCAGATCTCTTTGCATAGCAGCATAGCCTTCCAGTGTGTCCATCACCACCTCCAGTGGTACCATCAGTGAACTTGCTGAGGATTCACTCAATCCTCTCATCCGGGTCATTGATGAATATATTGAACAAAACTGGACCCAGTACTGGTCCCTGGGGGACACCAGTGGCCACAGACTTCCAATTGGACTCTGCGTTGCTGATCACAGCTCTTTGAAACCTGTTGTTGAACCAGTTACCAATGCACCTCATAGTCCAGTCATCTTACCCGTTTTTCTTGAGTTTATCTACGAGTATGTTATGGGAGATGGTATCAAAGCCCTTCATGAAGTCAAGATAGGTGATATCCACTGCTCTCCCTTCATCTATCCACTCGGTCATGCCTTCATAGAACGCTGTCAGATTAGTCAAGCAGCCAGCTCCCTCAGCACTCATTGATGCACCCCATCAGGACCCATAGATCTTACCAGTAGAGAGTCTTCCTGCCTCAAGTTTTACTCCCCTGCCTCCAGTATCTGAGACTCCTGAGGGCTGATCTTAGCAGTAAAAGACTAAGGCAAAGAAGGCATTCGGTAATTCCACCATCTCTGCATCCTCTGTTACAATCACCTGATAACAAAGGATTTGAAACAACTAACTACAGATAGAATACACAATTCCTGAGAAAACTAGTACTATGAAGTAAAAGTGAACAGTAAGATCAGGGATATTCTCAAAGAATTCTCTTAAAGTCAGAGAAAAAAGTCAGTTAGGGATTCTGACATAGCAGACTGGAATCATTTTAGAGATAGATACTGACTGAAGGCTCATAGATGTCATTTGTGCCTATTGTCTATCTTCACAAAAAGTCTGGATACATGAAGTTCAATAGCAATTGTTTTGTATTCTACCTAAGCATGTGAATAACAAGCACAAGACATTGGTCCCACTGTTTCTCATTCCTCAAAGCACCAAAACACTCTAAGGCTATATATCTGAAAATGACAAAATTCCTTGTTCCTCAGGCCTCTAGGGTTGGAAAGGAGGTAAGTTATCCATCTGAAGAAGGACAACATTTCTCCAGGGTGCTCTACCTGATGAGTTTATTATTTAGAGTATTTTTAATACTATTACTACTCTTATTGTTATTAAAGAAAATCCCCCAAACATTCATCAGAATATTTTTTTTAGAATGCACCACTAAATCTGAGGAAAACTGGTAGAAGAGGAAAGAAACATACTCCTATGCTACAGAAAGCCAGTGTGATGCAAAATTTAATTTGATATCAGGATAAGCTTGCATTGTATCTTTATTATAAGTACTATATATTAATACTTATACTGAAGGCCCCATCGCTGGAAACATTCAAGGTCAAACTTGATGGGGACATGAGCAACCTGATCTGGTTGGAGATGTTCCTGTTCACTGCAATGGGTTTGCATTCTACGATCCTAAACAAATTCACTATGAAAATTGTTTTACGAATTATAGTATTATTTCCATACATTATCAGAAAGGTATTTTACTTTACTAAATGGTATGGCGATGGGACAGAATGAGTGCAAAGACCAGAAAAAAAAAAAATCAGAATACTTTACAATAGATGGTTGGGAGTACCAAATACATTTCAACAAGGACTTTCACTTACAGACTTAGCATTTTGCAATGAAGGTTGAAATCATTGCATGTTCTTTCAAAGTCTTTACACCACAATTTCTTAAGTATTTTACTGTTTGCATATAATCCCCAAGAGGTAAATCTTAATACAAGGGCAAATATTCCACTGACTTCAGTGGGGAGAAGGGTTTAAATTCAGGATATTTCTGCAACAGCATTACTTAAGAGCTCTACGATCTACAGAGAACTTCCCTTTGCATACTAACAGAGCATCCAATTAAACTATCAAAACCAAAAAGTTTCAGTGTAGTTCTTGTAATCTAAAAGAGATGATTAAAGAACTTCTGAAGCATGCAGAGATACAAATTAACAAAAGAAAAGGATGTTAACAAGGCCAACATTATACAGATAAAGCATAAGCAGTGTTTAGTGCGGATTTGATCTAACTCTTCAGCACATTATAATTATGACAAAAAAGCCATACACATTGCTGATTTTACAACTTGATGAAGCATTGTACACTTTAAAATAAAAGAACCTACTGTAGAAAGAAAAAGTCATTAAGAAGCAACCTCACACACAGTTTCGCTTGAAAATAATTTCAAAATAAGTTAATTAAAGACACAATTAAGATAAAAATACCACATTGTGCAGTACTTTTTACTCAAACCATGGTATCACAAACATGGGAGCTTCAGTGCGTGCTAGTTTTGACTTTTCAAAGGGTTAATTTTTTTCATCCTACCTTATACAAGGCTATGTTTTGGATTTGTGATGAAAACAGTATTGAAAATGAAGAAATGTTTTAGCTATTGCTGTGAAGTGCTTACACAAGGTCCAGGACTTTTCTGCTCCTCATACTACAGCAAGTAGGCTGGATATGCACGAGAATTTGGGTAGGGACACAGTAGGACAGCTGACCTCGATTGCCCAAAAGGGTATCCCATACCATATGATGGCATGCTCAGCAATAAAAGCAGAGGGAAGGAAGAGGAAGGGAAGATGTTTGGAATGATGACGTTTGTCTTCCCAAGTAACTGTTAGGCGTGATGGAGCCTTGCTGTCCCAGGGATGGGTGAATACCTGCCCAAATGCCAGTTCCCTCACCCATCTCACTGGGGTGAGTAAGCAAGTGGCTATCTGAGGCCCAGCTGCTGGCTAGAGCTAACTCACAAAAGTGTCATATAGGAAAGCTTGCTCTGATTACTCATTCTCCCAACCATAAAAATGAAACTGATCCAAGATACTTCTTCTTGTTGTTGTTCACAATAAAATTCCCCATGATAGAGTAAACCAAAAAAAAACCCCTCCCTAACTTAACTGCATTACAATAAACCCAGGAACACTGAGACAAAGGATTTCTCACTAAGGAAAAATTAACAGAACTGAAGCTAGGCCCAGAGTAATTACACAGAAGAAGACTATGTTCAAAACAAAGAAGTGTATGAGGAATTACACAAGGTTTTCGAAAGGGCAATCACATTCTACAAAGGTGTCTAGCCATATTACACCCTTAAGGGATTACTAGAGGGCTAGCTACAATAACAGTCATAGGTACAATTAAAGAATTGTTAATAAATAAGAGCCTTGCACAGCTGAAGTCTTCCACAGGCTTAAAAAAAAAAGTCTTTTATACCTATACATGCAGCCTTTTTTCCACAACACTTGCAGTAGACTGAATAAAGAATAAATGACCATTGCTTGGGTGTGATTAAATATTTCATTTTTGTGACCTGTTTTTATTTATATTAAAGTCTACCATATAACAATTTCCTTTAGATCACAGTATATTTATACAAGGAAGTCTCAAATGTTCTAGTATCATAATACAATCATACAAAAAATGTATGAATCATCCTGGTAAAAAGAGACCAAATAAGTCCAAAAATAAACCAAGCACTTCCAGGTCACCACTAAACTATATCCCTCAGCACATCTACACATCTTTTAAATACCTCCAGGGATAGTGACTGCACCACTTGTCTGGGCAGCCTGTTCCAATGCTTTACAACCCTTTCTGTGAAGAAACATTTCCTAATATCCAATTTAAGCCTTCCTTGGCTCAACCTGAGGCCACTTCTTCTTTTCACCTGTTACCTCTGAGAAGAGACCAACACCCACCTCACTACAACCTCCTTTCAGGTAGTTCTAAAGAAAAAAATCCCCCTCAACCTTTGTTTCTCCAGGCTAAACAACTCCTGTCCTCTCATAAGACTTGAACTCTAAACTCTTTCCAACACCTCAATGTCCTTTATGTAGCAAGGGACTCAAAACTGAATACATAATTTGAGGTGCAGCCTCATCAGTGCCAGGTACAGGGGGACATCACTTCTCTAGTCCTGCTGGCTACACTATTTCTGCTAGAAAACATGCAAACTATGTAAAATTTCCTATTTATTCATGGAAACAAGTACCAAACTTAAGGAAAAAAAAAAAAACAAAAAAAAAAAAAAAAAAAAAAAAACAAAAACTCAATATATGCTAATGATAAAAAAAATATTCACTTACCACTGAAGTCTCTTAAGTTCACAGTATAACTCTGCTATACATTTATACAATGCTTTAAACAAAACCAATTTCTTATGAGCCCTAGCTTTCAGCTACAACTCCCTTCTCAGTATCTGCACCTCCTGTTTATAGCATTCTCAAACCAGGAAAAGGTAACTTCAGCTTACTATTTCTATTGTTTGAACTGAACCTTGATGAAAACAGGAATGGAGCTATAGAGGCAAACTGAAGGCTCTCCTGAATTTTTTTTAAACAAAAATCTTTTACAAAAGCAAGACTACTTTTCATGGAATATTGCTTGTCTGATGGCACATCTAATATAAGACACAGGTGGTATTACTATGCTTTGTTGTGAGAAAGAGTGCTGCTTGGCTTGAGCGGGGCATGGCTTGAGCACTACACCTTCCCAGCTCTTCTGGAACCGTACTGAGGCAGTACTGCAGACAATCAGGAAAAGAAAAATACCTTGGCAAATACCAGATTTTGGAAAGACAAAATGAAATAGTTACTGCAATGATTTAGCTTAAAGTAATATTAAAGTTATTAAAGTCATATTTCCATACATATGTACAAAACTCACCTATCTGAGCAGCATGACATCTTCTTCATTTTGCCTCCCTTAATTCAAAATACCCCTGGAGGGCTCTACCAATGTCATGGGGCAACCAAGGTCCATACAAAATGTGTATTTGTTTTATGTTTTTCATTAGTCTTGCCTATAAATCTTAGAAACAGAAGTAACTACAGAATTCCACTTATCCAAAGACTCTTCCAGGAAGTTAAATCCCCTAATTTCAAACCCCTCTTGTGCTGGAGTGAATTAAGTTTCACTGCCTTACTTATTCATTTAGCCTTTATTGAGATAAAGATAATTGCAGCTCTTCCTGCCCAATCACTGTCACCTGACTGAAATGAATGCAAAAACAATACAGAAAGACAAGAGAAAGCACTAAAGCATGGCTTTAAAGCATATTTGTGCAGGCTCCTCTTGGCTTTTTTTCTTGGTTTTAAGCAAGTTTTTAGAGGCAGTAGCAGCTCAGCTTCGGCCACAGCAGAGATCACTGACAACTAATTGAGAAGAAAACAGTTTGACCAGCTTCAGACATACAGCAAGGAGTCAACTGCTATTTTCTTTAAGGTAGCAGAGAAAAAATAGGTGAAATTCATTTCAAAGAAAAACAGAAAGTCTTGATATAATTTTAGAAAGTTTTTCTTCATTAGGGAGAAGATTCTACATCACCGCTGAACTTGAGCGTCTTATACCCCTTTAAGAGCATTTACACACAATCTATATTTTGTCTGGGCTTTCTGTCAGCTCTTCTAGCTATGTATCCTGGCAGCACGTGACTTACACCTCATGCCAAAGCTTTTCCTTATGCTCTGTCTGGAATTTAGGATCAAAAAATTCTTTCACACCACAATCTAAAATTTATTCCATTGGATCTGGCCCTGACTGTATGCTGTCTCAAAAGCAGACCCATCTCAGGCAAGAGTTTTTGGAGAAGGTTCACAACTTTCCACTGACAGATGCTGCCCCTTCATCTTAGGTCACCTTTGGCTGACACTGCTACCACTGCCCCCATAGTCCCAAATGGCAAATTGCCATTCTTTCATGAGTCTTTCATGAGTGACTGTCATGAGTCACTACTATTTTCTTATATGCTCTTCATCAGAAATGTCCTTCCTTAGGAATTTACTTTGGGGTCAGGGTCTGTTGCCCCCTTCCCTCCTCTTTTTTTTCAAGGAAAGTAATTTAGGTCATATATTTGTATCAATAAAATTTGAAATAATTCAGAAGTTTAGCCGATTTTACAGCTGTATTCTCAGACCCTGTCTCTCATGTGTGTGAAGCAATTTATATTTCTGAGATCAAAAGATCCTTCTCTTGATCCTATATGTTCACAATCTTCCAATTGCACATCACAGAGGTAACAGGAGCAGCAAAGACATGGTCTCTTTATTTCCTCCCTCAATATGAGGCACATACAAGAGCATTTTACTTTCTTCTGCACCTGCTGTTGAAGCTTGACATTGGTAATTTAATGTGCTAACCCTGCCGAAGCTGGCTCAGATTGTTTCTGTCACAACATGTTTAAAGAGCTCCATGGTCAATCCCGCAGTGATATGAGAACTGTCAGTCATGCAGAGGCATTCTTTACTGAACACTTGACTGACACTGAGAAGTTCAACTGCTGAAAGTATCAGCTCTTCAGAAGGCTACAATCCAGTCTTGGCTGGCATACAGATTATTTTAATATTTTCAGTATTCAGCCCCACTTTGTTATTTTATTGCAGGGTAACAGTACAATAATTAAGTGTTTGGACATTTTAAGGGGAAAAAAAAAACCAGCTTGCAAAAACTTACAACCATAGAATCAGAATTGCTAAGGTTGGAAGGGACCTCAAGGAATATCTAATTCCAACCCCCCTGCCATGGGCAGGGACACCTCAGGGTCAGGTTGCTCAGAGCCACATCCAGCCTGCACTTAAAAACCTCAAGGGATGGGGCCTCCACCACCTCCCTGGGCAACCTGTTCCAGTGTCTCACTACCCTCACGGTGAAGAACTTCTTCCTAACATCCAATGTAAATCTACTCATTTCTAGTTTTGTTCCATTCCCTTAGGCCTATAATTACCTGACACTCTAAAGTCCCTCACCAGCAATCTTGCAGCTTTAAGATACTGGAAGGCCACAAGAAGGTCTCCTCAGAGCCATCCCTTCTCCAGATTGAACAGCCCCAACTCTCTCAGTCCATCCTCATAGGAGAGGTGAGTAATGTAGTATCTCTCTGGAGAAGACAGGCCATTTAAAATTCAGTTTATCTTAATTCCATGATTGTTACAAACAAAGAAGTTGATTAATCTCTCCAAAAACTATAATCTATTCCCTGGTTCCAGTTTGGACTCTATGGACTTTCATTAAAGTAGATATTTTTTAACCCTCCCATTTTCAAATAGCTGTTTTACTAGAATGACATTTTTTGTCCTTGTTTTCCTTCTTCTTTTGCAATACATGAAATACTGTTTCATGACTGATGGACTGCTCTATCCTGAATCTATGGACACAGCTGCCACTTTCCTATTTGCGGGTTCAACCAGCAGCAAAGCCAAATCCACATCCCTGGGGCACACGCAAAAAAAGACTAAGGCCTGACAGAGAAAGCACCCACAGCCCAGCAGTGTTCAGTGAAGTACTAAGTGGACTTACATAGGCACAGAGAGCCCCTAACCCCTGAAAAATACACATGGCCCTCTGCACGGCTCTGGAGGAATGGCCCCTGCCCCGTGGAGGGCAATAGGGGAACAACAACTCTGGGGCGTCCACATGTTTGCAGCGCGTCCAACAGCTCCACTCTGTACCACCCACACAGCTGGCCCTGCTGCACCACTCCCACTGCTCCCTCCACACCTCTCCTGCCACTTCCACTGCTGCCTCGGAGGTCCCCATCCCAAGTGTGTGCCTGCCGCCAAGAGCTTGGGACTGTTCCTGTGTTAATTCTCGCTGAATCCAAGGAATGGTGATGTCTCTTCCTTTTGCTCCTTGACACACACGCACTCCCTCTCTCTACCCCTCTCTCCCTCTCTCTCTTCCTCTCTCCTTTTCCTTACCATTTTCCCTTTGCTCCAGTCCAATCTAATAAACCAAACTCATCAGCCATTTGTCATCTGTTTACCTTTATTTACTCCAAGGGAATTATTTAAATCTTAGCACAACCTCTCCTGATGAGCAGGTTTGGTATAGGACAGCTGGGTCATGACAGAGGTCACTCATGTGAGTGTACATATGACACTGCCATACCCCATGCGTCTCCAACTCACCAGCTAGTCCAGCCCAGTACTCGTCACCAACAGACACACACTCATCCCACAGGCATCCCGTAAATACCCACATAGATCTTCCATCTGTCTGATATCCCTGCCCAGACCTGGGACCTCTTACTTGCTGGTGAGTTTGGTTTAAAATTTTCTGACAAATATACACAAGTACCTCATGATACAGACACTAATGTCCCCTCCAGTCTGTACCAGGTACCTGGGCTGTGACCCACAGTCCTGCTTAAGCCACTGATGTTGAACCCCTCATTCATGCTGGTCTCTCCAGTAGCTGTTGTGTTCTGAACACATACCATTTCTCCCTAGCAGGTGGAAGCCCCTCGCTCAGTTGCTGGCACCTACATCCCTGGTCTGACTACCATAATTGACACCCAGTCCACTCAATCCAGTCCTCCCTGTGCCTGGTACATGCATTGGATGGAGAGAGATCATGTACAGAGTGAAGAGAGACTGTAAGTGAGGCAAGGCAGCGTGTGATGACCCGGCACATGGCTTGGTCAGAGAAGCATACTGACCAGCCCTGTTCTATGTCAGACCAGTTCTTTCATACACCTCTCTGAGTGCCTTGTCTTTGTTCCTTCCCAATTCACTTCCCTGAATGTAAACTCTACACAGTCACTCAGGCCCCTCCTGAATATTGCAAATCTTCACATTCCTTGTTTCTCCCTTCCTAACAGTCACAAAGCCAAGGTAGCCCCTCTCCAAAGCTCTAATTGCATTTTTGTCATGGACCACCAATCAGTAACTCAAGAATTTTGGTCTTCAGCATTATCTCCCTTGCCTCAGTAGGCGCGGTCTCTGTGTTCCTGTTCATTGTTTTCCTTTTCAGCATCATAAAGATCCTTGATCATATAACCCCAGAGAGGCAGACAATCCCATATTCTACATACCCTTACAGACATGACATAAGTCTTGCTCTCTCTTTATATATTAACTTCGCAGAGCATGACTTTCTTTTGAAAAGCTCTGAAAACCTTTAGCCCATAAGTTGTTATAAAAAGCAGTACCCATTTCTTAGAAATTGCATATTACACTTCTAATGACTGCTCACCCAAGATCTGCCTTTCAGATTTTTTATCTCCTTCATATAGTGTAAACATTATTTCAATTCTTCATTCTCTCATATCTTTATTATAATACCAATCAGAAAACAAGGAACAATATTAAAAATTAGCTAAGTGCTGTCCAATACTACTAGGGCTACATATGCAAGTGAATTAAGCATGCCAGAGCTTATTTTTTATGGCACTTAAGCTAAGAAGCACAACACAAAAGAAGATAACCTCCAAACTGCCTCTGAGCTGTGCCAGAAATTATTTGACATAAGCCAGTAATCACACAAGGGACCATTGTATCACCCTGACTGTACAGACACTCAAGACTCAGTACTGAGGTCTCTGCACCATTTAATTCACTGATACTACATAAGCCCTAGGTGTCCATGCTAAGAGAGTAACTGTCTTCTGCAAACACAGGGTCTGCTGGACAGTTACTCTGCTGTATATACTTTATTCATACTTTATCCTCATGCATATACTTTAAATGTAAAAATTAATAATTTTTTATATAATTTAAATAGCATGAAGTCTGTCATTGCTATGTGTAAGCACAGACAAAAACAGAGAAAAAAAGATACAGTAAACTTTGCTCATAATAATGTTACATTCTATAAGTAATTTCTAGGGCTTGAAGTAGCTCTAATATTTGGGTAGCTGCAGATTTTTTTATTTTATTTTGCAGAAGAGGTATAGTTACGCTGAGATAAATTTCAAGGGAACTCAGTCATTTCTGAACTTTCCCCCACCCTTGGGGTATGTCATCTCCTGTACTAATGATATCAGTATACTTGCTATATTTAAATCTACAATATCTTCACTCAGGGCAAAATAATATTAAATACTTGAACCAAAAGGAAAAAAGAATTGTAGTGCATAAGGTCTCTTTATAAACATCATTTCCAGGAATCACAAATTTGGGTTGCCTGAAGGAACTTATTGACATACCTGACTATTGCTTCCATCAGCTACACAAAGCTCTTCAGCTGTAACAGAGACTTTGATAAATCATACACTTAAAAAATGCAGAAACTGCAGTAAGAGAAGTCAGTATTATTGCAATAACATAATATTTTCAAAAGGCCCCTGCCAGTACCTCCTGCATACATCACAATCTATTATGTACAGCTACTCCTCTGTCACCTTTAATCTTTTTTTGCCATCACAGCCTAAGAGCCTCACCAGAATCAGCTCACAGTGGTCATATACCACTGTCAATAATTCTTCCCTTCTTGCTCACAGAGCCACCACTTCACCTTCCATAAACAAAAAGAGCTAAAGTGCTCAGGCCTGTCGTCATTGCCTGCCTCTGGAAACTTAACATTAAATTAGACTTCTCTCCTTCCCATTTATCATGTCATTCCCACTGCAGATGTAAAAGGAGTGAAAGGGAGAGTTTCACAGTTTTGGAGCAGCTACTTCTGACTATGCACATCCATCATCTATAGTCTGGTATACAGCAAAATTATTTGATGCTGTTGTTTCTCTTTCTTTTAAAGTTAATGCCCTTTTTTAAAATGTACTAATGTGTGTGGTCTTCTGCAAAGTTAACTCATTCCCCACTAAGTTGTTTGTGGCGGACAATGTACATTTCGGGTTTTGGGGTTTTTCTTGCTGGCAGTTTTAAAAGTCTGTGGCCATTCAGCAGGCTACTGGCATGCTGCCTTGCTCACCCTGTGCTTAGGAATATAATAAGAGAAGTTGCTGAAGTGTCCTCAGGAAAATACCATGCTCAACAGGCATCAGGTTCTAGGGAGCAGGCAAAGATTGGGAGACAACAAGCAGAAATTAAGTGCAGGACATGGGAACTGCAAAACTCTTGAGAGGAGAAGGAAACAGAGTGGAAGAGAGAAGTTTGATTTCACATTTTTAAATTTCCATTTCCTTCACCTCTCAGACAAGGTTGTTATATTCTAATCTGCTTCTAATAAACAGAACTTCAGAGCTAAGAGGCTAAACAGCTTTTTAGTCACAAGTGTTATGGAAAATGGAGGCATTCCTTTTTCCAAATTCTGTTCAGCACACCAATACCCAACATGATGTCCCAACATGTTTCTCCCAACATTATCAATAATAATCTAAAAGTAAAATTTAAAATTAACAATGTAAAAGTGATAAGGCTTCACATATATGCAGGTCTTAATAGGCTATATCTGAGTTTCTTCGGTTTACATCTTAAACAGCTAAATATTAAGGGTCCATGAAGCACCTTAATTAGTGTGTGAAATTGTCACACACAGAAGACTCATTAAGAGCTTCTGCACTTTTTGTGTATTACCCTTGCTTTAATATAGCAACATCCTAACAACCAGCTTGTTAACATGCTTCCTGCTTGGGTCTTGGTCCTAGTACTGCCCCACACACTGAAGCCTCCCCTATACCAGAAAGGGGTACGCAGGGTAACCCGGCCCTGAAGTCAGTTTTCTACAGGGTATATGTAGTGAGGCCACAAATTTCCTTTGACTCCAGGGCAGGAGCATCCAGACTGCCTGCTGGGAACAGGTCCCAGTGTGTAGGATTTCCCAGACTGGAATTGTTTGGGCAAGTGCTATGACAGAACTGTGCCAGTGACCAGTCTAGCAATTTAACGGACTAGGTGATCTATCTCCACTGCCTTAGCAATATTATCTCTTAATTTACTAGTATAAATGCATTCTTTTTAGACGTAGTTCAGTGGATGGTGAAAGATCCTTCTCAGCAGGCAGCTTATATGTGGATCTTTCATGCTGGGGGGGGATTATAGTACAATGTGTGAGTCATGATGTGCCATTCATTTTCAGGGCTATAAAATGTACCCTGGTCTGACTTATGTGTTATTAAACACATAGCCTTTAAAGTTCAGGAGATTTCTTTTTGTTGTATTTAAATATACCTGAAATGGAAAAAAATAAAATCTTGTTTTGAAATATAATATTTTATTTTTAAATGAAGAGGAAAAATATTGAAAAAGAGTGACAAACATTTTTTAAATCAAAACGAACACCTCAGATAAATTCAGTACAAATTTGATGGGTCTGACAAATCAGGAGGAGCAAAAAAAAAAAACAAACCATATTTATTCAGGCAAAGTTGGATTAGTAATCACTGATCCTCAAATGAGCATCTTGACTATAAGGAAAATGTGATAGAAATGGATCAGTCAGCAGACAATACCTTCTTTGAGCTCCAAATCCTTTTAAGTGAGCATTTACAATACCAGATTCATATGAGATTGCCATTACAAGCTAAAACTGGTAACACCAGCTTTCCTAGAAGGAATGGACTATGAAGTAATCAATATCAGCACTGTTTTAGAACCCAGACAGCATTGGATGAATTGTCATTATAGTTAAAAATTTCCAGTGAGTGGATGTAAGGAACGTACAATTTAGTAGCATATACAATAAGCAAATATTGAAAGCTTATCTGGAGTAGCAATCCATCATTTATGTCAAACATGACAGTGCAATCATGCAGTAAATGCATGAAGCTACCGATTAAACAGACATGACTGCTGCTGAAGCACATGATTCTGTTGCTCTCTAACCCACCTGCTATTAATCACAGATGCAAATGCAGAAGAACAAAAGCCTTTTAAGAACTGCAGTAAATACAAACAACAATAGATGTGTAAGCACATAAAAGCAAAGTGTCAGCAACAAAGCAAGCAAGAAAAGAAGATAAAACTAAAAAAAGGGGGAAAAAAAAAGGTTGCCCTGTGAAATGAGACATCATCAGAAAAAAATCCCACATTAGTAACCTTCTGTTGAAGTTTGCATTCTGTACTCCATTTCATCACTTTTCCCTCTGGCTGCTGAACTGATGGTCATGGTTCAGACTTCATTAAAACACTGGCATGACAGAATGCCATTTAAAAATCAGACTTGTTCACTTGCTAAAGTAGGATTCAAAGACCTGTTATGAGCCTAACAACACGTATCAGCAGGGGTTTCAGCACAAAGTTGCTTTCAAAAATTCACCTGTTTTTTGTGAATCTGATGTGCACAGAGACCTCTAAATCAGAGTTCATAATGATCTGAATCAGAGGAAAAAAATATACCTGAATTTTCAACAGGTTCTAAAATACAGTCTATAGTTCTTAGACCTTTAGATGCTCTCTTTTGAGTGATGTGAAAAAAAAAAGAGACTAGATTGCTGCCTTCCTAAGTCTTTTGCACAGCTGATTCTCACAACAGCCAGTTGTGTCCTATAGAAAGAACAAGGTATCCTTTAGGTCATACCTCTTGCTGTAAATACAATACTGGGAATGGTATCAGCTTCTCAGCAACTTCATTTATCTTTGTATTTGGGAACAGTACAGGGCAGACAAGAGAGTATTTGAGAAATCCCTGAGAAAATCTGGTGGTTTGCCAAATCCCAGTTTACTTACAGCTCATGCAGAAGGAACCAGGAGCACAAACCAGTGGATGCCACCGTAATGCACCATGTGGGTACTGCTTGCTGTGACTAGTTATGGACCTACATTTCTGACAAATAAAAATTCTTAATTTTACATGCCTCTCTTTTTTTGTTGTTTTGTTTTGTTTTTCTGGACAAGGCTGTTATTTCTGAGACTGTGGTGCTCATGGAAGTAATTTGCACTGATCCATGGCCATGTATCTTATTCCATGTATAACAGTACTACAAAAGAAGCACTCTCCTAGTTTTCATTTGCCACAGGCACCACTAGACCTTTCAACTGATCTGCTAACAGAGCTGATTACTGAGTTTGCCATTATTACTTTTGGGGGGTGGGGGGAGAAATTTAAAAAAAAAAAATCAAATAATCAGCTCCAGATAATCTGTTTCAGCTGCATGAACTTAAATAGAAGTGGGTTTGTTGTTTTGTTTTTCACAACTTAATTGAAATCTGAGATTAATTGCCCATATTTCTTGTACTTCAAGGGAAGGGGTTCAAAGGGCAGTAACAACAGTAGCTGCAAGCAGTAGTTTTGAATTTACTAGTTTTGAGACTGTGTCACTGTGGAAGAGGAGGACACCTGCCTGTGGTACCACATGCTGACAGAGTCATGTAAATACATCAGTGGATTATAAAAGAAGAACAAAAAGCAGATAATGATTAAATTCATAAAACTGAATGGTAAGTTGTTCACATATTTGGCTTTTCCCTTTTTTATATAAAAACCACAATCAAATGCTTGTGTTAATAAAAGAGTCCAGTCTTCTGCAGTAGCAGTTATTGCTGTTAGTCAAGACAGAGATAAGCAGAAATATTTTTTAAATTGTAGTCAGTATGTGACACCACTAGAGGCAGATGTTTTTGGAACTGAGGGTATTGGTTGGTCCATCTGTACAGAATTGTCACTTTAATGGAAACAGCTTCCAAATTGCAAGACATTGTGACAGGAGAAAATGCATCACCTTTGAAAATTGCACCGTTTATGTACAATTTAGAACCCATTAAACAGAAAATGTAGTTTAAGGAATTTTCATTTCAGAAATTTTGTTGCATTATAGTAGCACATATAACAGTAGTAAACTGGCAAATAAATAAAAACAGTCCCATTTTAAGACAGCAACTTTATGCTGAATTTAATTCCTATGTGAACTACTCAAGAAAATCATATTGTTATATTTCAGACATACCATAGAAATGATTCAATTTCAGTTCATCACTAAGAACTGAAACCACTGACAGGAGAAAATTCAATTGAGAGCATTGCACTATGGACTGTCATGAGTCAAGAACTTCATAAAAGCCTCTTGAGAAACAGTTCAAACATTCTTTCTCTTCCCACAGGGGTGTGTAAGGACCAGCATCCCCCACCAAAGAAACCAGGTCAACATGCATATGAGCAATTCCAAGTACAATGGCTATTTAATTTGGAACAATTCACAGAGCACTTCCTGTGACTGAGTTAAGTCTCCAGTATCAAATGTCATCAGGGATAAAAAAAAAAAAAATTAAAAAAAAACCAACTTTGCTGAAGCAAAGGTGGGTGCATTAGGTTTGTTGGAGCTGTGAAAGGACTATGAAGGGAAGGTGAGGGCCAGCAACAGCTTTCACTGGCACCTTCCTGGGGGAGCAGTCACTGGATGTACTGAATTTTAGAGCTGGGGCTCTGTTGACTATGAAGAGTACATTGTCAAGCTTCACATCTTAGTGGCTAAAGCAAAGGTGGGAGCAGCAGATCTGTTGGGCTGTGAAAGGGCTGTTTCTCTCGCCATATGGTGAGAGAAGAAAAGGCATGTCCCTTTGACGACTAACATCCTAAAGGCATATGTTTGCTATATTAGCTTATGACGGCAAGAAAGAGATCATGTGTTGCAAGAAAAAGAAAACAATTTCAGTATTCTCAGTTTCTATTCATCCCATACACTGTTGGCTCTCCTTTCTTGAGCACAGAAGAAGATAGGCATTCACTTGATAGGCTTTTCAACAACACAAGAAGCACCACACATCCCATTTTCAATTGTCAGTATTCTCCAGGACTTCAAGTAGAGAAAACAAGAGAAAAATAAGACCAAACCAAACCAACCAGCCAACAAACCAAAACACTCAGTAAAAATACTAAGCCACAGAAAGAAAATGTTCTGCTGTTAGCAGGTGAAGAACAAAAGCTCTGAAGTGTGACAAATAATTAAAATACGGTGCTACAATTCAGAATCAAGAAATTTTAGTCCCCCTTTTTGAAATGTATTCTGATCAAGTGCTAGTGTATCACAAATGTTAACTTAACTGCTCATCCTCATGTACCTCCTAAAATATGCTTTATATTCCCTCTATAACCAGGTATTATCTTGGCTTGTCCAGCTTTTTTTCTTGGCTTTTCCAGTTTGCCATACTATTGGCTGTTAGCAGTAGGAGTGCTGTGTGCATATAACTCTGTCTTTCCCTTTCCTTTCTTCTCTTCACCACCAAGTAAACTAATGCAGGTTGTTTACCCTACAAATATATTCATATCTTTATCCTGTTAAAAAATGTGGTTTGTACGATGAGCAGTCTCATAGAACACTGCAATGTTTCTTTAGGAGAGTAATTCTTTATCATAAGGCACTGTGAGCAGTTCTGGACTATTTCAAACACTAGTGTCCAGGATAGCAGTCAACAGCAGTGGTAGCAGCTGCTCTCAAAAGAGAAAACAGACCCTATCTCACTTTTCCTTTTCAGAAAAGACGTACCTTCAGAGATTTCCTTCATAATTAATGGAAAGATAAAGTATTTCTGAACTAAGTATTATCAAACACCTCTCTATCCCACAAAAAAGCTACCTAATTTAATTATAATTTGGGTGTTGCTGAGGACACTAATATGTATTAAATCGAATATCTCCAGGATTTAGGATTCTTCCCTGGCTCAGTATTTGCAGTTTAGAGCTGTTCCTTTCATAAACATCAAAAAGTTGATGGGGATCCTGTTTGCTAAATCTACAGATTAGGAGACCAAACACAGAAACATTATTTATGCACCAGGGTGTTTTTTTATGTTTTAAGTGTGAGAAGCTGTACATAGACGGTTTTCAAAATTCTCCAAAGGATCCCCAGAAAATTTATCTGATGTCTTTTCTGTGTATTTCACCAGAGAGGAACCTTTAGTAATTCCATCCAAGCATGCAAAAGATTTTGGAAAAAATAAAATAAAATAAAAACTCTCACATATCAGCTTTGTTAATCCTAGCAGAAAAACAAATACCCTGCTTTCTTTAGTGCTTTTTGATTCCAGTTTAAGATCATCAAAACAAGCAGAGGGACATTTGTTCAGATCATGGTACAGATCTTATACAATCGACTCCTGGTATAAATAAAAATAAATGCCATCATCAATGCTGGTTCTAGGGGTGATGTGAGGGATGGAAGACACTTCTACTGTTCACAGAGTTTCTTTGCTGTTTTTCAGACCATTGTAAGTAGTGAGTTCTGTTTCTTTCACAAATGGTTCTCTGTAAATCCCTTCCTACATACCATGATCTTGCCACCACAACATATTTAAAAGCAAGTACACACTGAAAAAGGTTTTCTTTTGGCTGCATCTCTACCTACAAGAAAATAAATGAATGCAGGAGAAATGTAATGTCAGTATGATGATTGTTTTAATAAATGATGCCCTTGGAACAGTACAAATAATTTTCACTTGAATTACTTTCATGGCAACGCATTACAATACTCACTGATTGTAACAAGTAATAGCAGTCTTCATAAGTAGCTATTTTCCCAATGGACTAGTATTATATTGTACTTTCTAGCTCTAGAACGGTTATCAAATGGTCTAAGGTCTTACGGAAACAAAGTGTCTTATTTCAGTGGTCACTTCTGGTCACTCCAGTTGTGACACATGAACCATTTGAGTTAAGTTTGTCATGAGAATAGATGGGACACAAGAATCCTGGGAGGCAAAACATCTATCTATTAAATGTTATTAGTAACTCACTGCCTAGAAAAGGCAGCCTGTACACTATGACACACAATACGTGGCACCACTGCTCCTTCATAGCAGAACTTTGCCTGTGGGTTTTCCTGAGTGCATCCAGCAACATGTTGATCCCGGACCTGCCGGTCTCAACACAGAGAGCAGAAATACAACTGAAAGACCAGTTGCAAGGAGACCACCGCCACAGGGTTGGGCAAAGTGGCCCAGACTTGTGGAGCTGGTGGTCATTAATGACATATATGTGAATGTTACATTTCCATTTTCCCAGGTCTCTTCCAGCCTTCTTGATTCTATGATTCTATGATTAAGCACACTGATTTATCTTTAACAGGTGCCCTTCTCCCAGATTGCCTTCCCATCCATTTCAAAGATGCAACACTTTGTTATTTTTTACTCCCTTCCTTTTCTCACACAGTTTGGAGGTACAACATCTCTTACCACCTTCAGGGCCTCCCAGACATGAAGGACACCTAAACGTTCCATTATCATTCCCTTTTTGGATTCCCACATTTGCCCAGCATTGGCGTTGTAGCAGCAGAGGTTAGAAGTCCACAGCTGTTCTCTGACAATAAGCTCAACTCATCCTAAAAGCTTTCTCCAGACAGCTTATTAATTCTGACATGGGATTAATGTGAGGTTCAGGGAGTCACAAAGCCATCTTTTGACAAAACTTTCCTGATAACACTCTGATGTCATCATCAATTAATGCACAGTGAAGTTTTGGTTCTGCTGAAAGGGAGAGAGCGTCAGAATCTTTTTCTGCAATTTAAGATATTTCATTGTCTATTTGGCTTCTACAACAATGTAGGGTTTTTCTCCATGTTGCTGGCTATAGTTATGCTATAAATATGAAATGAGGTACATGACCAGAAAAACGAATAAAGAATTATTCAATTTATAGTGTTTCTTCCTACAATTAGCTATAGAAAATATGTATAATAATTATGCATTACTTTAGTAATTGTTTTGTGCTCAAAGGTGATATGTAAGCAGTATTTTGATTGTACAACCCTACCCATGATATGAAAATGCCTCTTCTACCAAGCTGTGCAAGGAAATCATGCAGTAATAAGCATCTTCTTGCTGATCTAACATAATTGCCCTAAACCAAGTTGGAAAGCATGTGGTCAAATTTCCCTTCCTGTAGAGATCAGTGAGAAGCAAGAGTGGACACATCCTGGGCGTTGAATTTATTTGTCTGAGTTGTGTGAATTTTGTGTTTTATAGAAGGCATTAGATATGCTCTGCTGGTATAGATCAGTCATAAACAATTCTCACTTGAACTAAGAAGGCAATTACAGATATTTGTGGGGAACAGGAGGCACAAGCACAACATGCAGCTAGAACAGGACGTGCTGTTCTAAGAGATGGTCACCACAGAGAAGTTAGCTGGATATAAATTTACAGGATGTTTGTGACTATAGGCTTAATTAGCACATAGGCACTTAACATACAATATGCACAAACATATGCACTAAAATCACTGGCAAACCAGAAAAAAAAAGTAATCAGTGATTTCACATCCAATGTATACTCTAAACACAACCTTCTAGCCACAGATGGTCCAAAATGTAGCTTAGCCTGCCTATTCCAGCCATGCTGTAGTATTTACAATTTATAATAGTAGTATCTGAATTTTGTTTCCTAATCCCTTTTTGTCATTTTAATTATTGCCAAAGAGCTATACTGATCACTGCCCATAAACAAGAGCTCATTCATGCATGGAGCTATAACAAACAAGCAAACAGGAAAAGTGTCAGCTGGTGAAGACCCCTCAACTAAAATGTAATTAAAATGTTAGCACATTGCAGCTATCTGGAACACTGAAGTTGAAAGGCCATCTCGACTAAAATCAGGAACAACCACTTTGGACTCATAGCATTAGTAAAATGTATCCTTGATTATTTTTTGATAAAATAGTAACTGAAAAGTAACTTGCAATGGATTGTTTCCTTGTGTTAAACCCTCCACTTGATTACATTTTTCAGGTCCCAGACCCTACCACTAAGCTATTGAACACTGAGCACTTGCTTGCCTCAGAGGGATCCGGAAGCTATTGCAAGGTCACACACCTATGTCTGTAATGACTGCATCAGTAAATGGGAGTGCAGAGGAAGGCGGCGACCAGGATTAGTGGATTAATTTCAGCCTTTGCAGCAACCGTCTGGAAGTCTCAGCACCCGACCGCTAATGAGGCAGTCCCTGCCAAAATGATTGTCTGTGGGCATGACACTTATGCTGGGTAATATTACCCTTCTTCTTGATGCTTTCCAAGGCACTTAGATTATTTTTTTTTGGCTTGATGAAAGGATATACAAGCACACTTAATAGGTATGCATTCTCCACTGTAATTTTCACTTTTCATGCTTTGATTGTATCTTCCTAATATTACAAAGGTATCATTGCATCTTGCTAATTTTACTCTTAATTTGTATGATAAAGAATTTTGCAACAGGTTTGGAAATATGTTCCTTATTCATATTCTGGGGTAAAGAAAGTTAGGCTGGTTGCCTATTTCAGTTGTGCCACACAGAAAATTACTTAGCTGTTGTAAACCACAGAACTTTTGTGTCAGGAAATTGGATGAAATAGTTAAGGAGAAACAATCACCATAGCATTTCAACTGACTTCTACACACTTGTTTAAAGAACTCTTGCTAGTTGTCTACATGTTGTATATACATATCTGTTGTGGAAAAATCTATGAAACTTTGATTCCCATCTCATCATTTGTGGTCACTTGAGTCAGTGTGTGTTATATCTTAAATTTGAACTGTCCGATATTCTACTGTAGTTTTCTTTCGAAATGCTCTCTGAAACTCTGTGTTCATGTGCTGAACTCCTCTTGAGAGAAGTCTTGCTATAGCTGATTGATCCTACAAATACAAGGAGAAAAACCCTGATGCTGACAAACTTCAGGAAGCATGTTAAAATGATACTTTATACATAGATGTGGCTTATGCACACATGAAGATAGAGAAAAGCAGAGAAAGTAGTTTTTGTTGCTGAACTGTGAAAGGTAAGAGAAATAGCTGTGGGGACAAATTACGTCATGAATTAAAAAAAAAGTAAAACTTTAGCATTAAAAAAACCAAGCAACAAAACCAAACCAAACAAAAAACCCCACAACCCACAAACAAGACAACAATAACCAGAATTATTGCAATTAATATAAGAGTCTTTTCCTGATGGGACATTGAAATTCCAGACACAAACACACCTCCACCAAGTTTTTAAAAACTCTCTCTGTAAAAGATGTAAGAGTTTTCCTTTACTATTTTGTTTATATGAGAAATTACAATATTCTGGGATTTCTGAAAAGCTACCAATCACTCTGATAAATTCCCATAGATAATGGTCTTTCTATACCTACTTCTTGAGCCTATGCAGCATATGAGATAATTCTGGGATATTTCAAAGCCACATAAGTTGCTCACAATCTTTAAGAAAATACTTTAATTCTGTAAGCTTCTTCTCAGTTTGGTTTTCACAAGTCTGCATGAAGTTCTCAGTAGCTATTGTTAAGATAGTTGAGTTTACAGATGCAGACAACATAAAAGACCACTGCCTCATGGCTCTAGTCATCCTCCTAAGATGCTACTAGCACTAAGATTTCTTTTACATACTGTTCTGGGCCAACAGAACAATAGAGAAAATGTTACTTTAAGAATTTAAAGGAAAGCTCTGCTTTCGTATTAATCATCATATTCAAAACAAAAACTTCTTGCAATTCTAAATCATGAAGTATATGGAATTATGTATATGTAACATATACATGGAAAATGAAAATGTGCTTTTACTTACTGCCTCTCCAATTATTTGCAATAAGTATCACCTCTTGGGTTCCCTATACATGCTTTAGGGGTTTTAAGAAGCCAGTAAAATCTCAGGTTTAAACTGGAATAGGATCCCAAGCCTAAACTACAATAGGACTTAATAATAACTATTTCTTCATCTACCTTCTTAAACGTACTATGCTTGTGGGTTGTTTTTTGTTTATTATTATTATTTAATTAGTTACTTTTATAGCAGATGCACAGAATTGAACCAAGCATCAAGGATCATTCACTAAATACTGAGTATATTCTGAGAAACACATACTGTTATCCTCAGAGTTTCCTACTGAATAGATACATCTCACGCCACTTTATTTTTGGATCAAGGTCCAAGCATTTACATGATTTTACTCTGGCAGCTAGGAGCAACTTGTCATTTTGGCAACAGAAGTTCAGCAATTACCTTCAAAAATGGCAGATCAAGCCTTTTGTGTGTTGTGTTCCCCCTCACCTTTTTTTTTTTTTTCCCCATTACCTTAAACACACAGGAAATTGAGTTTGAAATTGTAATAGTTTAGAAAACAAAACACCTTTTCCTTGAACTAATGAACTTCTGTTTTCTAGGGGACTGTCTTTTGGAATTTGTTATGTTTAATATTTTTTGCCATTTACTCTGTGAATTCAAATTTTTAGTGGTTATCTTGCCCTTTGGAGCAGTAACAGATTAGGATTGAATGCCTCATTTAAAAATTCTGCTGGCTCTGAACAAAACTACAGGTGTCTGCTTAAGTTGCTTTGACTGTGGTTTCTTTAGGATAAATGCATTTTGTTCTTTATTTCATTTTCCCTGCAAAGAAATATTTGTGTTTAGGTTTCTTATGACTTTCCCTCAGCATTAAAATATTAATCTCTCATTAACTACAGCAGTGTAATAACAAAATACACTCTGATTCTCATCAGTTGTTTTTACATATATAGCACTTCAGAGACTCCTAAAATACCTACTAAGTATCCCCTGGCTTTTCCTCAGAGTACATTAGTTTTGCTAGGTTGCACCTCTTGCTTGCTGTATCTCTTTCAGATCTGACTGAGAAATTACAAAATGTGATAGAACAAGCCTCACATGTATGCTGTTTCTATCCATCTAAGAAAGCCCTACAGTAATAAAAAAATGCTGAATTAACTGTGTCAATGCATAACAATAAATTCCCTCTACCAATACCATACAAGAACCTCTGTTATTAAAACATTTTTAGTAATCTGTAGGAAAGCAAGAATAAAGATTCTATTAACCATCAATGATGAGACAAGGGAAGGGTTTACGGTTCTTACTGTGCTCTGATTTGCATTAGACTTGAATTATGTGTAATTAGGTTCCTAAACTGCCTAACATGGCCTTCTGTCTCCCTGAATAAGATTTATACCGCAGTCTGCTCTGTGTTTAACCTGGAAAAGCAGATGGCAGACCTTCATGATTGCACCTTTTGCAATTTCATGCTACTTTCTGCACCATGCCAAGAAGAGAATTCAGGCAGCCGCACTGCAGCCAAGTCAGGGTATCTGGTTTAGCTTTGAACTGGAAAGATACTGTTCATTTTTTGCTGGATATCTGGTTTCAGCCAGAGTGGTTCACCAAATTTTCTGTTGACTGACTTTGACTAATTTCTTCATCTGACTAATACATGTGTTGAAAACAAAATAGTGATGTATTGCAAAAGGAAATCTGAATTGTCATATTTTTTTCACTGTTCCTCTGAGTCAACTGGTTTCTTCTACATCTCAGTTCATATTGGCCCCAGTACAAAAAAGGGAATAAATAGAAATATTTTAAAAAATATTATTTTTCATAAATAAATTTCCTATTTATACAAAATCGAGAAACTACCTAGTTCTCTGGTGATTCTAGATTCTCTCTTTCACCCCCCACTTAACAAAATACATCAATTAACGAGTCCATTAAAAATACTGCTTACAAAATTGTCGAGAATACACAGCTGAAGAAACTGAAGCAAACATGGACAGAGTGATGTAAAGAATGAATTTTCAGATTCTGCCATTAGGGAAGTACAGGGTTTATGCATTTAGGAGACAAAATATACCTGTCTCTTAGTGAGTATTCATATCACCTTAGTCTGTAATGGCCTTGTAAACTTCAGTGGGTGGGTAAGCACATAAATACTGCCATACTGAATGCTAAAAACCCACAGAAAGAGAAAACGGAGAATTGACAAAAGCTTAATAAAGCATGTGAAATACACTGAAATGAATGTTTCTGCCCAATGAATTTCACTGAAAAAACACTGGATTCTGCTTGTCTACATCTGTTCCATCTTCTGTTGCTTTATAGTCTGCTTTTGGCTCTGCTTAAAATTGCACAGGTGACTGCAGTATGCTTAGTAATCAGAAATGTTATCAAAACACCTCATTGGTTTCCTCATTGTATAAGAATGACCTAGTCACCTCAATAGATCATATTAAGATTAAAATGCTCTCTATCAAAATTTGCTGTTGTTCATTTACAGTTTTATGCTCTCACATTCTGATCCTGTAAAGGTTTTTCCTGAAAAACTGTTCTCAGATATGTTATCATAACTGGATCAGTTATGAAAGGGATAGACTAGTGTGTTCATAAAATAAATAGTAAGTAATCCATACCAGTACCATTTTTCCACAGTTTTGACCAAGTATGGAATAAATACAGTAAGTTCAAAGATGACTGCATGTAAAAAAAATCAGCTCTAACTGGTTTTATGATTTGTTTGTTCATTTTCCCAAACTTCTTACTGTTTTAAAGTAACTACACATCTGCAAACTGTAAAATTATTATATTCTTGAAAAGGTGAGGAGGAACAGTTGTGTTTTGTGTTGTCAAGTGGTTCAAATAACCAGTGCTTTCCTTGGATTAAAGGTCACACTGACATGTGGAACATTGTGGTAGGTCTCTGCCATAAGCCATCTGATCAAGAGAAGAAAGATCGAGCCTTATTTAGACAGCAGAAAGAAACTTCATTATCACGACTGGTTCTTATTGGGAATTTCAACCACTACGATATGTACTTAGAAGTGAATAAGATTGGATGTGAACAATTCATCAGGTTTCTGCAATGTGTTGATGACCATTTCTCGATGCAGGTGATTGACAAACTGACTAGGGAGATGCTCTACTGGACCTGTTAATCACAGAAAAGAACTGTGAAAGTCAAGGGAAGCCTGGACTGTTATAACTATGAAACTATGAAGTTGAAAGTCTTGAGAAAATAAGCAAGAAAAATAACAAAATTATACATAATAGAATTACAATTTTGTATTTCAGGAGAATGGATTTTGAGTTGTCCAGGGATCTGCTTGGCAGGATCCTGTTGCAAACTTCCTTGGAAGGTAAAGAGGCCTAGTAAAGCTGATTCATCTCCAAGGGCAGCTTCCTCTATGCAGAATACAATCCATTTAGACATGCAGAAAGTGAAGTATAGCAGAAGGCCAACAAGAATAAACATGGACTTCCTGACTGAGTTTACATGATAAAGAGGTACCCAGAATGTGGAGGCAGGGATAAAGTGCACATGACAGATCAGAAATCTTGCCCTGCACACAGGGATGAAATTAAAAAAGTCATAGCACAGCTGGAACTGGAAAAAGAGAGGGAAGTGAAGTGCAAAAAAAGGAGCTTCTACACTTCCATATATACTCAGGTAGTGAAAGAAAGATAAAGAATATGTGGCACAATATTCAGTTGGACAAAGGATCTAATGCTGAAGAATATAGATCAAGGTACTCCAAGGCCTTTTTTACCTTTATTTTCACTGTATAGCCTCCTCTCTGGTCTCTCAGTTCTCCTAAACCTAGTATAGGCCTATCGGAGTGAAGTATTATCCTCAGTAGAGGAAGACAGAATTATAGAGTGGAAGTGAACTGATGGGGATGCACCCCAGTGTGATGAGGGAGCTGTTCAGTGTCACTGCACAACTACCTCTATAAACTTCAAAACATTGCAGTGAGAGAGGGAGGTACTTAATAAGTAAAAAGAAATAATAAAAAGTAAGAAAAAAATTACTCATTGCTTTGAGTAGTGCAAGAAACATGGAGGGAAACACTGGTCAGTCAGCCTCATCTCAGTACAGGGGAAGGTTATAGAGCAAATTATTTCCAAAGCCACCTCTACTTCCAGTGGAGACTGAGCTCTATGTTTTCCAGAGATCTTTTCCTGCCTACGGATGTGATTGATGCCTGAAGCCAGCATTGTAAGCTCAGACTCACAGGCTGAAACAGCAACTGTCAGTGGTTTCTGGATACCAAATTAGAGATCAAATATGTCTACACTGTTATCAGCCATGAGTAACTGTAATGTGATAGGTGAAGGAACAGAAATATGAGATTAAAGGCTTATGTTGGCTATGTTTGAACAGACATTGTTGTATTTTCACGTTGTACATTCCTATTATTACTAATGCAAATGCCTCTGGGTATATATATATATATATACACACACACACACATATGTGTGTGTGTGTGTGACTAGATCTAATCATACCAAAAATACATCAGAATCCATCGTCTTTACTTTTCCTCCAAATGAAATTACTCCAAAGACTACAAACACAAGTGACCAAAGCAGCAATAAATTAGAAATGTTTACATGGTGTGATGGGTAATAAGCCCTTGAAGCAAATATGTCTCTAATTTACAAGTTCAGGTTCCACATTAAATAAAAAGGAACCATTATATGAGTGATCTTCACTGTCAGAGCACTAACAAATAAAACACTGCAAATAGCTCATTCTCACATAAGTCTTTCTGAAGGAGCTTCATCAACTACAGAAAGCTATGCAAGCGCCCATATTTAATTCAATCTCCTTTGAACTTCTAATTACGCCCCCAAAATAATGTGTTTACTCCATAGATCACACTGGATCAGCAAATCTGAAATGTTTGCTCTGTCTGCAAATGAGCAAAGCAGCAAGGAGATCAAACTAAGACATTAGTCAATTGAAATTAATTACATGAAATTTGGTTCCCAGAAAAAGTTTCACTCAAAAGAATTGTCCATTTATGTGTCCCTGAGCTGTGGATTGTATCCAAAGACTCTTCCTCTGCATGTTACTGATTTAGCTATATTTTTCAGGTAAGCTGCAACAGATACTGTAAACATATAAAAATATTTAAAATATATATATATATATAAAGAAATCCCAGTTTCATGGGATGTTTTGAAATATCACAACATCCACCTGATTTGCCTTCCAGAGCAATCAAAACTGGACAGAATTTTACTGGAAGCAATTAGCAACCCTTAGTTTATAATGTCAGTGGAGGCAGAAGTTAAACTCCTTTTCAGATTAATTGCTATAATGAAACTCTCTTCAACTTGCAATCTATACTCCAGGCAAGGTAGCAGTTAAACTCAGAAGTTAGGAGGGGTATTAGTTGTAAACCTAGGAAGATGTTAAGAAAATTTCTGAGGGGATATCTGGGGGCAAATAAGACTTGGATATGTGAGCAAAGACAAGACAACATGGCCTTTCTTTATAAAGGAACTCAGGGAAATGTTCTTCAAAGACATATCTGATTCATCTCTTCCATTCCTCATTCCATTAAAACCAGTTTGCCAATACCCTCAGTACTGGTGTTTCTTTAAATCATGTATTTGAATATGTATTAGAATATTCTGGCCATCTGTCTTGAACTGCAATTCCAGAATAACATGCAAAGCACTGAAATCCATTTAGGATATAATTTGTTTACACTAAAAAAGTGATTGTCTGCAGTGTGATCCTATTTTGTGGTTCTGTCATTTCATCTTCATTTCCTCTCAAGTAAATTGCTTATTCTCATGCTATAATCATAGCTTCTGCCTGAGATCAGAGCTAACATTCTGCTGAAGCACGTTTCCATTGAAGGCTTCTTGTTTCATTCTCTTAGACTCCTTTTTTCCTTTGAATTTCTCTCAGTCAACCAAGTCCCTCTCTTGCAGCTGTCAACTGCACAAGATCAGGATCAGCCACTATCTTCTGCTTTATTCTCTCTTCAAACCAGACATTCCTTTGGCGATTCACAGAAGCTCTGGAAATCCTGTCACTCTGCTTCAGTGTCCCCCTCCACATCTTGTGTGTCAGAGTGATGTCACTGGGTTGACACTGATGCAAGAGAACAGCACAAGAAGAATTCTGCAAAAGTCTCTAGCAGGCTCTTTCATAAAATCCTCTGATATTTTTTCCCCATGACAGAAGTCATACAGTGAGCTCTTGGAAAAGAAGAAAATGCATTACTGCAGCAGATATGACAGTTAAATGAATCAGTCTAGAAATAAAAATCCTTTAATCCTTCTGGGATGCCTTTTATAATTTTCTATACATGAATTTTACATTTCTCTCTGTCACAAAACTCCAGAAACTGGTGACTGAATAATGGTATTAGCAAATCTCACAGATCTCAGGAACTGAGTCACTGTATTACTAAATTTAAACAAACAAATCAAACAAAAAAAGAAACAATTGAGTTCATGAAAGATAATTATGCTTTAGTATTATTTTCATCAAGAAATTAATGCCTGTTCAGTTCAACAAATTATTTCCTGGCATATTGCTTTTTTTTTTTTAAATTTACAGAGACTACTGCTGTATCTTACAAACCACGTGGGTTTTGTGAATCTGCTGCAAAATATATTGGGTATGATATATCTTTTTTTTTTTTTTTTCCTAAAATGAACTTACATTTCTCTTATGTTTCACTTCTATTGAACATAGGAAACGTGAAATGTGAAAGGAACAAAGCAACTTCAGGACTTCAGCCACTGAAATCAAAACAGGAAAATCACTATTTATATCCTTATGTAGTTATATTACCTTTTATAGTTGTCATGACAGGTTTTGATCCTTTTCTTATCACTATTACTGCTGTCCCAAGAAAGGTAAATGGGATATGAGAATGCAAGTGCCAAAATCACTTTTGAAAATGGTACTTAATTATCTGCCAATAAGCAATACACACAAAATACAACTCAACATGTGGCAGAGGAGCACATGGATTTGTGATAGCTAACTTCCTAGTTTTGACTCTGAAAACTTTCCTTGCAGATGCTGCTGAACACAAAGCATTTAACACTGCAGGAGGTTCAGCAGCTCAAACCTTGATGGGGTTGTGCAACTGAGTTGTGCATCCATAAACTACTCTATACTCAACTACTAAGTAGCTTGAACCAAATGACAGCAGGGCACTTGCTTTCGTGTTCCCTCTTTTTGATATTCCAGAGCTAATGATGTGTGCACTCCATAGGATATGGAAAGCACAACTTTATTCTATCCTCTGTGTGACAGAATTCAAACAATTTCCATAGTACTCCATGCTGATCTCATAACTAACTGAGTTGTTGGCACTTTTTGCTCCTTCTATTAAAGATGTATCACTGTGCAGGAAAAAGATGAGATTCATTCACACCCATTTTGTTTGTTTTGGTCAGGTTTCCATATAATGTTCATTGATTTATGTTAGAAAGATAGGGTCAGTGACAATTACAAAGTTTCTATCCTCACAAGCAGTACAGTAGTCACTGTGTTTACATGCAGTTCATGCCTCGATAAGTATTGTTAAAGAAGAGCTTGCTAAATTAGTCCAGGGAATCACATAGCAATTTCATCTAATTGCCATTTATCAGAACTTTATTACAATCACAGAATATTTTTAATTATATTAAGAAAGGGAAGATGCCAACTGACGAGTTCATAGTATGTCACCAACTCCACAAAAAGAGTAATTCCATGATTTATCATTTCAAACTCTACCTGCAGCAGCAAATATTGTTTGCTGTTGAAAATCACCATCAGTTAAAAGAAAAAGTCGTTGTTACCTTGTGTTTTTGCTTTATTACTTATTATTGATTAAATATTCCAAATTTGACCTGATGTTTTCCTTTTCCCACATTCAGCTTTACAAAGACATCTAGTTTTAATAAACATTGACTTTTAGGCAGTTCAGCTAATATGAGATGAATGGTTTGACTCAATTAATGGTTGGACTCAATGATTTTAGAGGTCTTTTCCAACCAAAACAATTCTATGATTCTGTGGATTATATGAAAGTGGAGCATCATCAACATTGTCTTTTCCACAGTGTTTTAAAAGAAAGATGATGTAACAGAAACTTCTATATTGCATGTACTATTAAAAATCCCAATGGATCAGATTGGGACCCTCAGGGAATTTATCAGAGGAGTGCTTTTTCTGGATTATGCTAAAGTTAATGGGAAGGCCAGGCATCAGCAGGAAAAAGATAATACGGTACATAAAACTCATGCATTGCAGCATCCATTGTTGATATTAGCCTCATATCCTAGCCATTTTTTCTGACCTATATATTTCTTACTGAATCATAAGGTTTTAAGAGGAATTGGCTTGCAGATGAAAAATTCATGTGCAGCAATGCATTAAGGTATTGCAGACGCAGGGTGGGGTTTTTTGAGGGTTTTTGGGGTTTTTTTAATTTTATTTTTAACATCAGAGAGTACCAAACTGACATCATCTCCTCATAAAATTCTCTGAAAATATACCAGGAGGCATTTCAATGCTGATTCACTACAAGGTTATTTGACATTGTACCTGGTAGGAAATGTAAATTTCAAACTAGTGAAGCCCAAAATCTTGTAGATATAGAAGCCGATCTGTAGCTCAGTCTTTAGAGATGACAACCCAAATTACACAGTTATTTCAGTCACCACATGCTGCCAGTTTGACAATCACTATATTCTGCTGTATGCAGTAAAAGATTATGGTGGGTTCAGTTTGGATGTGAGATTTTTAGTTTATGAGTGGATGAAATTGCATTCAAAATGCAAATGCTTCACTCAAATGATTTATAAATCACCTCCCAGTAAGTAATGATTGTAATGAAGTAGTAATCTCTCTGTGGAGATCATTGCACTGCTCTGCTGAGACACTTGAGGTTAGAAATAGTTTATATCATGGCTATCTGTCTTAATCTACATATTTGTGTTAATTAACTAAGTTTATATTTAAACTCTTCCATTTGTCTTTTGTGGAGCAGATTCATAATTGAAAGAAATTTCATACACATTTTTTCCCAGAACATTGTCAACACATCCAATGATAGAAAAGACTGCTCTTAATATCAACATATAATGAGCCCCATTTGAGACAGGAATCCACTTTGCACCCATTAATTTCATCATGAAGTGACACTGTGCCTTGGCATCCTATTTACACTACTTCACTTTGTCACTGGCTGGGCATGTTGTTCCCTGGGGAAGAAACGGCTGGGTCCTAATGTTGACCATCCACTGAACAACACAACCTCACACACAGGCTGCAACACCCCATCCTTCCCTGGGGCTCTTCATCTTGGACAAGAAACTGAGCAGAAGCAGAGCAACCCTTTTTCCATCAACTAACACAGCTTTGCGTGTGAACCATTTCCTTAAATTTGCAACTTACCCACCATTTTGCCCTCCTATTTGTACGCATCTCTGACATGTAGGAAAATAAGCTCTGGCATTTCATTCTACAACTAGCATTTGTTTACAGGCAGAGGAATACTGTAAGTGTAATTACTAAATTAAAAAGAGACACTGAAGCTGTACATTTACTCTCAACTGTGTTTTCAAACACCAGTTGGTCTAAATGCTGGCCTTGATATTTATTGACAACTGTACACACATCACTGATAATTTAGGCAAAAGGATCACTGGCAGACAGTTGTTTAGGGATTTTTATCTTTCTAAAATAGATTATTTTATCTCAGGATGGGGTATAATATAACAGTTTGCCAGGCAGCTTCATGAAAAGGAATATGATAGGCAACAAAAAGATTTCCCTAATATATTCTGCCTTTTATTTCCCCGTTTGTTTTTTTTTTTTAAAGAACATAGTTCTCCAGTTCATTATGACTTCTTTAGTAAAAGATCTACTCATTTTAACAACATTTGATTTTTCACAAGAAGAGTACACAAAAGAATAAGCGAGAGAGCACAGATGAAAACGACAACAAAATTAACCTCGTTACTGTAAGATGTATGTCACTGTCCTCAATGAAGAGTTGTAGGATTAAAAATAGAAATTAAATTCCTATTGAAAATGTTAACATTCCACTGGAGTCTACCATTTTGTTGTTCACAGAGTTTACTCCAGTTAAGCTGTGCCTGGAATCATAAAACTTTTTAAAAGACGGTCTCAGCAAGCAACACTCACAGATTAAAATATACATTTCTATAGTAAAAATTACATTCATTTGCTATGCAGACTCAAAAAAAAAAAAAAGTTAATGTTTTTGCATCCCTGTATAAAAGCAAATTGTGTTCCTTCCTGTACCCAAAACTGTCACAGTCCCTTTTGTCTCCTGTAAGGCATCTGCATTCCTCATCCCACCCTTCTGTTTTGTTTCCTTCTCCCATGCTGTCTGATTCTCCTTTATTAGCCTTGAAGGTTGAACATCTCTCACCTTTCCTTCCCTCTTCTATTATCTCCCTGTGGTCGTTTCTTCCCGTTACGTTTTTTTCCTACTTTCATTCTACACATTCCCTTTGGTCTCACTCTCCCCACCCCCCCTTATCAGACTGTATATGAACTTTGCTACAAGCACAGTTTTCTGAAATTATTTTTAGTGCTGCCAGCAGCTGGCAGAGTATTGCTTTAATGATCCTTCATGTGAACCAGATTAAAAGCCTCAAGCACAAGTGACCTGTAATCCAGAACAAACCTTATGTTACAGTCATCATACTTCATACCTTAGCTTGTCCATACTGTAAAGCATGCATATAACAGGACACAGGACATCATACATCCACAGTGATAAACAGAATCACTTTAATTACACTAAATTTAAAGCTTCATATGTCATCCTGGCACATACCAAGCTAATTTTTTAGAAGTTTAGTTTCCCGGAATCAAGAGCTTCTCATCTTCATCTTTCATCTTTCAGAGCAAACAGGATTTTGTCCTCCTCACACAATTCCCTGCAGGCACCTCAACCAATACTGCATTTTCCCACAGCCTAGTGGAACCGGAAGTGGTTGTGCCACATCATTCAGCTATAAATCACAACATTAAACTTTCCTCAGCTAATAGATCAAAGGATTTACAGTGCAGAGAACAAAACAGCTCCAGTTGCAAGCATTCCCCTAAGGACTGAAACACCATATGTTAGCAGATACTAGATATTTAAACAAATGTAAAAAAGGATAATGGTGCATAAAATCATAATAACTCAAGATAAGCACCAAATTAACACAAGTCTTTTATAAATCAGCTATCTTTATAAAAGCACTCCATTCACTAACAGCTCAGAGCCTACACACCGTTTCTAACACTGAACAATGACTTTAAGCTCCCAGGGGGCTGCTCACTCTATCTGCTCAGTTCAATAGGACACCTTGGCAGCTCTGCTCTGCTGAGGTTATGACAGTCTTGTTCAGGGAGACAGCAGAAGCCTGAGAAACAGAAACATTTTCTGAAGGTAAATACTGTGCTGTATATACATGCAGTTCCAGAAGCCTTTCACTTACAGAATTCGTGTTATTTGCTATGTTTGTAAGGAAAGATGCTACAAAAGAAAAGCTAAATTTAGCAATCTTTTCAGACAGTTAGGCAACCATTTTTATATGGTAGAAAATAATTTTCTTCAGACGGTTTTCCTAAGAGTGCTGTACCTAATTCCGAATGAAGAGCATGGTGGATTTTGATCACAGCTCCCTTATACTTAATTGGATGGCTGAGGCTAAAGATATTCCCAGTGGTCAATCATGACACAGTGTAAGATTACATTAAGTATGCCAA
This sequence comes from Indicator indicator, assembly GCF_027791375.1. Taxonomy (NCBI): domain Eukaryota; kingdom Metazoa; phylum Chordata; class Aves; order Piciformes; family Indicatoridae; genus Indicator; species Indicator indicator. The sequence goes on from NC_072018.1 coordinate 16,088,903, forward strand.
TCACTGGGTTCAGGCAGAAGGGCATAAAGAGCAGCAGAACTTAAGTTCTATTATTAATGCTAAATTGACTGTCACATCAGAATAACAATACTCTGTAAGTTGCTTGAAATAATAATGCATCTTCTGATATGAACTCTTATTAATATGATTAGGAGGTGATGAAGTGCAAAGTAATGCCCCGAATGAATTCATTTCCTGTAGTAATCCACAGAGAGAAAATAACGTTTACAAACTAATTAGAAATCCTACTCCAAAATAGTGCATTCTTAATAAATTCCATACATACAAACACCTATAAATAAAATGGAAATATTTCTTAAAGGTTCCTTATTCAGTTTATAAAATAGCTTGGTAAATATATCACATACTAAGTGGAAACAGCAGAGAAGTCATTAAAGAAGTCATTAAAGCACAATCATTATTTTAAAATGTACAACAGTTCTGAATGATATTGCAGTATGAATTGCAGTGTGGCATGCCAATTTTTGGAAATTATGTTCAGGAGAGGTAGACAGGCTTCACAACTGTGTTTAAATGCCAGGGCTGAAGAATTTGTGTGTTTTAACAAAGAAATACATAACAAGGTTACAGATTAGTGTAAGCACTCCACGCTCCTTTATTAGCATAGTGGCATTGTTATTGTTTGCTGGTTTGTGTTGGTTTGGGTTTTGTTTGTTTGGGTGGGTGGGTTTTTTGTTTGGTTGGGGTTTTTTTGTGGGGTTTTTGTTTGTTTGTTTGTTTGTTTTTGTTTTTACCTAAACTTTCTCTTCACCTCCCTTCTTAGTATAGTGAATATCTGTTAACTGCACCACCTCTTAGGAGTTCAAACTTACAGGCAAGAGGTTGACTCTTCCTTTCCCTGAGTGAACTGAGCAGTCTAGGGAAGACAAAAATACAGTGTCCCTCTGACAAGTCACATAGAATCATAGAATTGTTAGGGTTGAAAGGGACCTCAAGGATCATCTAGTTCCAACCCCTGCTGCCATGGGCAAGGACACCTCACACTAGATCAGGTTGCTCAGAGCCACATCCAGCCTGGACTTAAAAATCTCCAGGGATGGGACTTCTACCACCTCCCTGGGCAACCTGTTCCAGTGTCTCACCACCCTCATGGTGAAAAACTTCTTCCTAACATCCAATCTGAATCTACCCATTTCTAGTTTTGTTCCATTCCCCCTTGTCCTGTCATTACCTAACACCCTAAAAAGTCCCTCATCAGCTTTCTTGTAGGCCCCCTTAAGATACTGGAAGGCCACAATAAGGTCTCTTCAAAGCCTTCTCTTCTCCAGACTGAAGAGTCCCAACTCTTTCAGTCTGTCCTCATAGGAGAGGTGCTTCAGCCCTCTGATCATCCTCATGGCTCTTCTCTGGACACCTTCCAGCACCTCCAGATCCTTCTTGCAATAGGGGATCAAGAACTGGACACATTACTCCAGGTAGGGTCTCACCAGAGTGGAGGAGAATCACTTCCCTCGACCTGCTGGCTATGCTTCTCTTGATGCAGCCCAGGATCTGGTTGGCTTTCTGGGCTGCAAGTGCACATTCACAGCTCATGTTGAGCTTCTCATCCACCATCACTCCCAAGTCTTTCTCTTCAGGGCTGCTCTCCAGCCAGTCACTGCCCAGCCTGTATCGGTGCTTGGGATTGCCCTGACCCAGATGCAGGACCCTGCACTTGGTCCTATTGAACCTCATGAGGTTGGCTTGTGCCCACCTCTCCAGCCTGTCAAAGTCCCTCTGGATGGCATCCCTTCCCTCCAGCATGTCTGCTGCACCACACAGCTTGGTGTCATCAGCAAACTTGCTGAGGGTGCACTCAATGCCTCTGTCCATGGCACCGACAAAGATGTTGAACAAGACTGGTCCCAGGACTGAGCCCTGAGAGCCTCCACTTGTCACTGGCCTCCACTGGGACATGGACCCATTGACAGCCACTCTTTGGGTGCAACTGGCAAGCCACTTCTTTATCCACTGAATGGTCCATCCATCAAACCCACTTGGCTCATACAACATCAGTCTGACTATGTTTTTGCACTTAGTTAAGGCTGATGTTATCAGATATAATTCTTATAGGGCTAAACCTTTCCTAAATAATATCATGCAATACTTCAGAGAATTGTGTCAGGCCGAGTATGAGATTTTTTTTCCAAAAAGTAGCATCCTCAATAAGTAATTTTGGTTGAAGACATATTTTTTAATACAATTTTGACCAGAGCTGTCACCTCCACAGAACAGATGAGAAGAAAACACCAAAATATATAAGCTTTTATATTCTTGTTCTTTAAGTTACATATCGTCTGTTAAAGTGCTAAGTTTTATTAAAATAAAATTATTTGAGATGGTCTGACTGGCATCCTACTCATTTAATGAAGCACTTAACATAAAGATGTATTCAGCAATCTAACTGGACATTTATCCATATCTATTTTAAAAAGTGCAATTAAGTTGTTACAAGTAATTTTATATATATATATATATAATTTTGTTCTTCTCCTGTATGTTTTAAGATACTTTATTTCATTCTTTGCTGTGATATTCAAACAGCATACAAAGAGCAAGACCACTGCTAGGTCTGTGACCCTTGATCAGAGACCAACTTTAACATACAGTTAGTTGCCCCAGGCAAGAAAACCTGGACACAAAATTATTTAATGCCTGTGGACTGCAAAACTGAATTAATTTAGATTTGCCTAGGGCAGTAAAATCTTAAGAGTTCCTACTTTATGACTATCATCTTACCATTCACAACTAAACATTTAAAACAAATTATTTGTTTTGTGTTACAAAATATATTTATCAGCACCAAAAGCTTGGGTTTGAGTACTATTCAGGTGGAAATATGAACGTCTGTGTACTGGTTTTGACTGCAGCAGATTTAATTTTCTTCATAGCCATGCTGTGTTTCAGATTTGTGCTGAAAACAGTGCTAGCAATACAGGGATATTTTAGCTATCAATGAGCAATGATCACACAGCATCAAGGCCCTTTGTTATTTTGCACACCACCCCACGAGTACATGTGCTGGGAGTGCAAAATTTGTTGGGAGGGAATACAATTCTGACAGCTGACCCAACTGATCAAAGGAGTATTCCATACCATACGACATCATGCTCACCAATAAAAGCTGAGAGTAGAGAGGAAGGGGGAGAAAAGGGTGACATTCAGAGTTAAGGTATTTGTTTTTTCAACTAATGGTTACAAATGATGGAGCCCTGCTGTCCTGGAGATGGCTGAACACCTGCCTGCTGATGGGAAGCAGTGAATGAATTCCTTATTCTACTTTGCTTTTGAATACAGTTTTTGCTTTACCAATTACCTGCATTTATCTCAATTCATGAGTTTTATCACTTCTACCTTTCTGATTTTCTTCCCTATCCCACTCATGGCTGTGTGAGGTGCAGCTTCCAGGTGTGACTAACCCCACAGCAGTCAATGTAACACTGCTGCTGCTCACAACTTTCTCAGGCATATTTCTTTTTAATTATAAATTATTATATCACATCTCTTCAGATACTAAGACGATCTTTTTAAAGTTTGTTTTGGCTTGGTTTAATTTTGTTTTCAATTCAAATAACAAGTTAAAAGAAATGGTCCCAAAAACTTAGTTTATACCCCATACAATACAAATGGAACACATTGCTCTAAGACCATTCCATTGATCTCTTTTATATAGCAGAAACAAACATTTGATGGAGTTTTTGATGAAAGCTTGGTCATTTCTTGTTGAAAGGAATTTCAGGTGATCATTTGATAATTATTTTCTGCATCAGTAACATTCTTTTTTTCACATATGATCTGGAAGAACCTGTCTTTTATGCTTAACACTACACTATGTTACAATGTCCATTTCCAAGAGCATACAGAAGACTTTGGCATTCACATTTTTACCAAATGCAAGCAAAGTAAAAATGCTGAGAAATCTTTTCATACCTATGAGCCTCCAGAGTCACAAAACAAACTTCCTATACCAAGAATTTATAGTGGTCAACTCTGGATGTTACACTTTGGAGTTCAGTAAAAAAAATTGTTAATGGACCGACTATTTTCAAGGAAGAAGAACAAACAGAAATTGGGCATACTTGCTACTGTGAAACACATAATTGAATGCCATTGGATAGATGAACAGTGTAGAAACTGCTAAACTGTATTCTGCACACTTGCCATTTGCTAAATCACTTTGTGATGAGAAGAACCTACTGCCTGAAGATCACACAGATACCCGAGGCACTTCACAAACAAGTAAATTGCAGGCAGAGACAGTGGAATGCCAGTTCCAGAGCAGACAACAAAGCCTTAAGCTACAGATCCTCCTTTCAGTTGCATGTTCAGATCATCATTTAATTACTGATCAACCTGAATGCTTTCAGAGCTACGATAAGTCACGAAACATGGCAAAGGATCACAACACAAGGTTATCACATTACTTTATTTAATACTTTTGATCTGTTCCCAGACTACGGGTGAAATCTGAAAAGAGCTAATTACATAAGATTAGGGATCTCTGTTAAAGATTATCCATATTGCTGATGAAGCTCCTAGGAAATATTAGGAAGTTTCTAATTTAGCACTTCTTCCTTCATCACAATCCCTGCACACTAAGCATCTTTGACTTTATCTGATTCTCTAAGTTACTCTTCTCCTGAATGGATCTTTGGTTTAGGTTTTGCTAGACTTGGTTCTCAGTGCTCCTCTTCTTTAATTAGTTTACTGTGGAAATCACTATTTCTCACATTCTTATGATAGCTGAATAGTATATGATAAAATTAGTATAATAACCTTTATGTGAAGTGTGGTCTGTACAGCAATGTTTGACAAACTTATTTATACATGTGTTCTAGTTACCATGTAATTTTATTTTTAGATACAATAATGTCAACTGGTTTTCCATATGGCATATCTTTTGTAATCTATTTTTACCTTCCATGTTCAATTGGATATAATATTTTTTAAAATGTCTACCCAAATCTCTAGGCTTCTTAACACATCATCAGTAACAATGACATGAAAATTCAGCAGCATACACCTAATCTAATCAAGACGTTTTCTTAGTTGCTGAGATTTCTTGTATTGTAAAGGCTGGGCTGCAAACTTCTACAATATCTGCTGTACCTTAAGCAACAAACCTGTCTTCACCTAAGTATAGGAATAAACAAGTAGTGATAAAATTGAAATAGATTGTGGCTGAGAATGAAGGTGACTGCATTCTTACTGCATCTTTTATTGCTTCAAGTATCTGGACAACATTTTCCAAGCCAATCTGTCAAAACAGTCAACTCTCTCCACTCCCTTCTCCTAGCCACCTCAGCTGATATAAAACCAACCCTGCTTGACCAGGCCAGCCATCCACTACTGACATATTCTGCCTCAGACAGCATTTAGTAAGAGGTATCTTGGAGGAAATGTAGAAAGGGAGCAAGCCTTCCACGAGAAAACTTCCTTCATACTCTTTTAGCTTCCCACAATTGCTCAGGGACTTTCTGAGTCATAAGTAGTTTCTTTGTGTTTATCACTCATCAGGGAGGTTTTGTCATGATTTTATTGGGAATTTTAGACTCATTTCAATTGATATAACGTTCCAAGGACAAAATCTGAGGTTTTTATACAGATTAAGCCTTGATTCATTTTTTTTTTTTTTAAAGAATCAATGTGAAGAGTATTTTTGTGATTTTTTTTTTTAAGTATTCTGAGTGCAGACCGCAACCTGTATCTGCTTGTCGTGTGACAGTCTATTAGAGTGGAATCAATGACCATGGTATGCTTCCTAAAGGTAGGCTGCATTGGGAAGTTTGTGCAAAGAGTTCTTAGGTGAATTACAATTTGCTAGCAATTGTGTGCTAACTCCCTCCGTGAATACTGCTAGAAAGGAATTAGCACACCTGAAACCTGCATGTAGTGGTTTAACACAGCCCACTTTTCCCCACCACAGAAGTGAGGGAAAGTAACACAACAAAATGCTCCAGGTTGAGACAAATGGTTGACGTAAAAAGAGTTTACTATAAATGAGATAATAGAATGCGTGATTTACCTTAGCCTACTTTGCAGAAAAGTGCAGCAAAATGAAAAAGCAAAATGCAGAAATCAGTGACCTACTCCCCACCCCCCGACCCCACTCCAGCCCAGCGGAAAGAAACAACCCAGAAGCCAGAAGCAGCAACTGGTACAGGAAGCCTCTCATATTACAATCTGAGCTTCAAGCCCCATTAATACTTTGCTCAGGCGGCACTTTCATTTTGAAGCTGGCATAACAGCAGCATGGTATTGAATATCATCAGCGACTCAGCCCATGACACTGCCTTAAAGAAGCAAGAGAAGCAGGCATCTTCAAAGTCTAATCGAGAGACAGTGGACTAGTCAGCGTGCAAAGGCAAGGGCTCTGATCTACCTTCTACCTCTCTCTGAGACACGAACCAGCTAAGCCCCTGTGAGCTCAGAACTATGTGAATTCAGTGACTGGGTTATCCCCACCCATGGCAGGATGTTTGGAACATGATCTTTATGGTCCCTTCCAACCCAAAGTATTCTGTGATTCTATGATTCTATGTTTTTCTTTCGTTGTGTACTGAAATACTAACATGCCAGACTGAAAGTCCATTGAACCTGTCTCGTCATACCTTCTCCCCCTTCCTCATTAGGTATATTTAAGATGAGATGTAAAATGGAATGACTGTAGTTTCATCATTAGTTTTGGAAATTATGTTGATTTAGTAGGCATTTTGGATTTTATTTCATAGTTAAAAAAAAATCAGATATCAGTTAAAAGTCTATGTTTGATCCTATGAACTAAATTCCTTCAGAATGTATATATTCCCGTAATTTATGCATCACTAAGGAATTATCATAGTCTGTTGTGTCAAGGTCTGTGTGGGAAGAATTTTGTTTTCAGATTGAATCCATCTCCTTTCAGAACTGCTGTGGACACTCATCTCACTGCACTGGCTACATATGCAGGTCCCCATCTTAAACTGGAAGAAACTGATGGCAGGTGTTTCTGGATATTTCCTGACAACTAATAAAGTTCTTAAAAGCAGTTTTTCACATCCACATTTCATAAGGCACTAGTCTGTTATCATATTTGTTACATATATGCATTTCTTTAATTTTTCAAAATTAAGTCTTTATCGGAGCAAGAAATAAGTGTCATAAAGCAATAATATCTGGAACCAGCCTCCAGAAATTCCTGTATATAGACGTGAAGTGACATCCATATAATTTTACAGTAACTGGTTCTTTTAACCACAATAATATCTTAACATAATTGCATGGAGCTGTTAGCTCCTGGAATGCATGTCTCCATTCACACAAACACAGAAACCTGATTTTAAATTAATAAAAAGTATGATATTTATCTTTACAGGAGTGTGAAGTCACCTACACTCTTTCAAAAAATAACTACGAAGCATCTGTAATCCCTTATCAATATCTCATCCTGGACAAAGTCTCTCTGGCTGAGTAATTTAGTCTTGATACACATTTCATATTTTGGCCACTGCTGAGATTCCAACAAGGGTGTTAATTAGTGCCAATTGTGAAGCTGGATTCTGTGCTCCAGCCATCTGTCTCACAGACACTGAATCATTTAATTATTTTAAGGTGTAATTATAGATGTCTCAAATCATTGAAGACGAACCATTCATTATTTTTAAAAACAGTGCTGAAGTCAGATTCTAAAGGTTTTGTTGTTTTTTTTTTTTTCAGACAATGTGGTTTAAATGAGAAACACTGGTAGTGAAGTAGAGCCATCGCCCTAACAACCTTATAGTGAAAGTCAGAAAGCAGCAAACCCTTTGTCTAAGAGTACCCATAAAATGCAAATCATCAGAAAAAATAAAGTCAGAATACATTTTGTTTTCAATTTACTATTTCCTAAGAATGTTGAAATTTAATTCTGTTATATGGATTTTATGTGCAATTATTTTTATTGTTCAAACTATTTGTATGTAGTAGTGGAACAGTACAGAATTGTATTAACAACACACCATGGTAATATAACTGAATCACACAAACAAACTGAACTGAATAAAACCAAAATCCAAACAAACAAAAAAACCCAAACCAACCAACCAAAACACTACCAACAAATATTTACAGTTTTAAATGCCTAACTCAGTCCTGGCCCTGGATATGAAGGAGAAAGTGCATTTATCCTTACTAATATTATTTTTTCTTTTGGTCTTTTCCTCTCATCCCTACCCTGAATGGGTATCTTTTACTGTTTAAACACCAATGTCAGACTTTTTGTCATATATTAATAAAAATGTCAAGGAAACAAGATAATATGCTCCTGAGGCTTAACTGTTCTTTTTGCAGGAAATAGCCAATGCCCATATGTAATGGATACATGCAACATATACTTTGCTGCACAAAACAACTACTGCAGCTTTTCCTATGCACTAATTTCTGATTTGCAAACAAAGCAATTAGGAAATATATTTTTTTTTTAAACAGTAGAGACTGAAGGGAAAAAAAATAGGCTTAGGTAATTATATGGAAGACAAAACAAGATGTGATTTACTATATTCTCTCTCCTCTTTTATCTATTGATAGCTGTCACCTTAACCTTTTAAAAACCAGTAGAAAGGTAACACGTATTATGAAAAGAGCAGTAATCTCTTGTTAAAGTAATAAAAAACATCTGTGGCAAATTTTAAGGAAAGCCAAAGCCAAAGAGAGATGATGCTGTGGGACACTCTATAAAGCAATAAAATTTTCCTTATAATAAAACCTGGAGTTTAAAAATTTAAACAATGAATAATTTCATACAGTCAACATAATAATTAGCCTATTTCTATGTAAACGGATTTGTAATTTTTAATACCTACTCACTCCTGGGTACAATTTTCAGAAAAAAAAAAAGAATTTGCCTGTAATGTTATTCCCTGGACTTCACGTCTGATTTATTCTACTGAAGGCAATGGACTATTTTATAATATAAAAAATTAACCCCAAAGTACACATATAAATTTATATTTTCTTATTTGCATAGCACAAGTCTTTCTGCTTAGGCTGAAGCATATACATAGTTTTATAGCTCACTGCATCCCATAGTTTTATATCTCACTGCATCCCATAGCTGTTTGCAATATTTCAGATTTTCCAAAATATAAATATACAATATATATTTAACACATTTTTACTTCATTACATTGATTAGCATTTGTGTACTTTGTCTTACTTAGCTCCTAATCCCACAGACCAAGTAAATACTTCCCATGAGATGCTTTCCCTATTTGATGGAAATAAAGGATAGTGTAAATCCGATTAAAGGTGGTTGTGCATGATGTAAGTTAAACTCCCTCAAAGGCAATGGATATAAAGAAGCACTTTCACATAACGATTGCTTTTAAATAGAGGAAAACATCTGAAACAGGCTGGATGAACTGTACCTTTTTTCTGTTTACTGAAGATAAAGGGATTCTAGGATCACGTAGATGGCTGTACTGCACATGTCTATGGTTAATTTTAATTGGGAGATTGGTGGGTCAGTGAGAAAGATGTGTGTTATCCAGAAAAAAACAAAACAAAACAAAACAAACAAAAAAACCCCCCACAACTACAAAGGGAAACCTAGATCTCAGAAAGTTGAATAGACAGAGTCAACAGACCTGAGGTGGGATTCAAGAGTCCGGGCAGCTATCTAAGTCAGCAGACACAGCTGCCTGGTGATGGAAACAGAGCAGCAAGTCACTGCATGTCCATCATTTGAGAAAGGTTCTGAATGTCCTCTGTGACTTTTCTATAAAGATCTGAGTATGAAAAATTGAGAAGACTGGAGACTCTTTTTCTTCAGACCCACATGTTTATGTAACAAAATCTAAATATTTGAACTGCAGAACTTTGTCAGTCATCAAATATCCTGCAAAGTACCATGAAACTTTTTTTATCATCTTTCAGACAGAAAACTTCATGAGTGTTATATAGTTTTATAGATCATGAAAGATCTGCACAGATGATGACCCACTTAGTTTGGTTCTATGATTTGCACAGTATAAAAATCCAGCCAACAATGGCTCAGCTTGCTCTTCATTGCACAGATATCCATATTTTTTCATGAGAAAGGCAGTCCTAGCCACCAGGCTTTGGAATAATCTGGGCTTGTAAAGTACTAGCACAAAAGTATTCTGCAGATCTGAAGCAGCATATTAAATTCATTTTCACTCATACCAGAAATAGAGTTGAACTTAATTATGCATTTCCCAGCAGTAAATCCAGGAGGTCTGAATTTTTACACAGATTCCTTCAAGTGACGGTCTGCTCCTTTTTCACATGAAGGAACAGGTGTTCAGACCTCTGTTTCACCAGGTCTAATAATATTTGCACATACACTACATCAAGTCTTCATCAGTTTCTGTTTGGTAATGTTCAACAAAGGAAAAAAAAATTACAAAACAAACCTCATTTGGTTCTAAGTAGTTTTATTTAAAATAATTCTGACTCCAAATGTCATATGGAAGCAAGGTAGAATTTGCCTGTTTGGTAATCACATTTTGCTTGAACTACTTGTTACTATTGTTACTTGTTACTACAGCTTGAACTACGCTGTTGCTATTCACAATTGTAAAAAAACCTTTCCATTTTAAAACAATATTCTACCAATTAAAACTAAGTAAGCTTAAAGACCCAAGGAATGCACTTTAATTAGCTTATATAGGCTATACTCATTAAAAAAAAAAAAAAAAAGAAATCTCAGTATTGTACTTACTAAGAGTCTTTCAATTAGTTGGGGAATTACACTATTGAAATAATCCTATTAGATCATTTCCAGATATTAAAAAACTCAAGAAACTTCATATAACACATCATCTATTTGAATAATTCCTTGATTATATCTAATCTGTGTTACAAATATATGCCTAATTTCTGTATGGCTTTTACTGCTCTACTCTGGATATGTTTGAAAACGAGACCTAGGAAAAGTCAACCTCCAGAATGCTCCAGTTCCCTATAGGAAACAAGCTGAGGTTACTGTCTCTGCTGTGAGAAAAATGTTAATTGTCACTTAATCTGGACTGTATCTCCTTGCTACTTTAACAAAGGTGATCAAAGGGGACTACAGGACCTAAACAGCAGCTCACCTCCATTGGCAACAAAAATGGTGACAAAAAACTGAGTGCATGGCAAAGCTATGGAAGATAATAACGAGTAGATTTGCATTAGATTCATGTGGAACACCCAGAATTTTTCAGAGAATGACACTATTACTGCTAACAGGAATTTATTATTATTTGCTTGGGCAGTTTTAAAAAGTGGGTTATGTCACTGTAAGTGGTCTGGCAAACTAGCCACGAAGATGCTCTGTGTATTGATTAGGAAAAAATATTGAGGATCCAACTGTGATGATATTTAGGCATTTTTCTAGGTATAGTGGGGGATCAGCTTTATTATCTACTTCAAGGCAGAGCTTATCACAATCATAGAATCAGAATTAACCAGGTTGGAAAAGACCTTCAAGATCCTCTAGCCCAACCTATCACGCAATACCATCTAATAAACTAAACCATGGCAGTAAGTGCCTTATCCAGTCTTATTTTAAACACTTCCTGTTCCAGGATGGTGACTCTACCACCTCCATGGACAGCCCATTCCAATGGCAAATCACTCTTGCAGTGAAGAATTTTTTCCTAACATCCATCCTAAACCTCCCCTGGTGCAGCTTGAGACTGTGTCCTCTCGTTCTGTCACTGGTTGCTTGGGAGAAGAGACCAACCCTCACCTAGCTACAGCCTCCCTCCAGGCAATAAGGCCTCCCCTGAGCCTCCTCTTCTCCAGGCTAAACAACCCCAGCTTCCTAAGCCGCTCCTCAAAGGGCTTGTACTCCAGACCTCTCACCAGCTTTGTTGCCCTTCTCTGGACACGTTCAAGCAACTCAGTATCTTTTATTCTGGTTTTCAGCAGGAAAAACAGGTCTCTAAGGAAACCTTATTGTGGCCTTCCAGTGTCTTAAGGGGGCCTACAAGAAAGCTGGTGAAGGACTTTTTAAGATGTCAGATAGCGATAGGACTAGGGGGAATGGAGCAAAACTAGAAGTAGTAGATTCAGATTGGATGTTAGGAAGAAGTTTTTCACCATGAGGGTGGTGAGACACTGGAACAGGTTACCCAGGGAGGTGGTAGAAGCCCCATCCCTGGAGGTTTTTAAGGCCAGGCTCGATGTAGCTCTGAGCAACCTGATCTAGTGTGAGGTGTCCCTGCCCATGGTAGCAGGGGTTGGAACTAGACGATCCTTGAGGTCCCTTCCCACCCTAATTCTAAGATTCCATGATTTATTGTGTCCACTTCCTAAGGAGTCAAAAGAGGTGATCTGATTATTCAAATCAAGAACAGTTGTCAAGGTTCATATAGCAGAATACAAACATCAGTGGGAAAGATCACTGTGTGTCACACTTTATTATCACAGCTACATGTACTGGACTAATTTGCTTCAGGCTATTCTATTTTCTTAATTGTTTTGTATTCACTCTAGACTACTCAACATAAACAAAGGAGTAGCTTCAAAAGAAAAATAAGTTACTCAAGTCTCACTCTCTTACACACAATGAGTAGCACAATGATTGAAAGTAGAAAGTACACATTAAAAAGGTCTCCATTTCCAGTAGTGTATTTGAAAAGCTTTTTTGGGTAATTTTGCTTAATTTGTCAGTCTGGAAACAATGAGTAATTGATAGTTAATGTCTGAATGCACATAACAGAATTAAATTCTGCATTTTGGCAGTGCATCTACACATGTCTAAACCACTTCACCGTTTGTACTGTGAGATGCAGTCTCCAGATCTGAAGTAATACTGACTTAATCATACTTAAGTTAACGATCAAATGATGCCTGTGATAAAGAGAAGTACCTTCAATGGGAAAGCAGCAGAGAAAGAAGGAATAGAGACTGGAGCTTTTTTGAAGCCTAACAGAAAAAAAGCGCCTGAGAATAAAACCTATGAAAGTATGCACAGGAAGACTGTGGGAGAAATCATAGACCAGGAGACAAGACCATAGAGAAGCAAAGCTGATCTCTTCAAAGGAGGGGACCTGGCAGCAGAACTGCTCAGAGAAAATGAATGTTTTGTCCACAGAAAGGGAGTGTTTCAAGGTAGCCCTAAAATCTTTTGAAGTGTGAAAAGGACCAGGTTTTTTTTTGTTTTTTTTTTTTTTTAATTATTATTTATTTATTTTCAATAATTGAAGTGGGAAGTGACTGTAAAATCAGAAAAGTTAAGATATGAGTAGATGAATTGTGCAGCCTTATTTAGCTAATTCTATATATTGTGTGTGAACTTGCAGGTGAAGTCTTTATGTCATGTCACTGAAGAATCATATTGAGAAAATAGAACCAAATCTGGGAGTTACAGATTGATGAGCATGATTGTGTTTATTTGTGATTGCTGAGACTGAAGCTGTGATAAGGTATCTGTTTTCTTTTGTCTTTGGAAATTGTGGTTCTTTACGTTATGTTATCACATATATATGAAGCTAAATTGCAAAAGCAGCTCTGAAATTCAGAAGTAGAATTTAATTAAAAGTTATTTTCTTCCACAGGGAAACATTTCCTGCATTAATCTAGACCAGCACTCCATTTGAAGAGATTTGCAATGAATCGTAACTTTTAAATAGACAACCATGGTGGCAGCATGTTTTAGCAGTAGTGTACATTCAGAATTCACAATCTTCATAACCATAATGTCATTCATTGGGTGTCTTCTATTTCAAAGCTGGATTGCTGCTTACAGCATCAAATATGCGTAATTTTTACAGACTTTGTGGTCCAAGAATCATCTTCTGTATTATTGAAGAGAAAACTCTTTTTACTTACATATGCATTTACATGAAAGAGAGGAAATCCATGTAAATAAAAATTGGGGAAATGCTTATGCTGATGACAACCGACAAAGAAAAAAGCATACACGCATGCTTAAAAATAATCTCTAAAAACCAACAAATGGTGTAAAAGAACATCTAATTAAAGCTGTTACCCAGAAATCAGGACACTTATAGGTGTGGCAATTAAAGTCAGCAAAGTATCACACTTATTTAAGTACCCCTCAAAGAGTCGTTCCATTTCAAACTCAAATTACAAAAAAGTTGTCTCAGCAGTCAATGAGTCATTTGGTAACTAATCAGAGTTAGTCCCCAAACCACATAATCAGCGTTGTAGAGCTCAGACTATCATTTTCTCAGACTACAGTTACAGGTCACATTCAAGAAACTTGCTGGTTTGTTTAAGAACCTGGGAAAATTTTTTTCTGGGATGAAGCAGCAACCAGATAACCTAAGGAAATGTGTCTATCAATGTTACATGTGGAGAGAAAATTGCCCAATAGTATCACTAATTAGTATCACTAAACGTCGCCATCACTGGAGACGTTCAAGAGAAGACTGAGGCACTTAGTGACGTGGTCTAGTTGATTGCTTAGGGCTGGGTGATCAGTTGGACTGGATGATCTTGGAGGTCTCTTCCAACCTGGTTGATTCTATGACTCTATGATTCTATCTAGCTAAGCTAAATTATGAAATGTAAATCATTAATATGCTGGACTTAAAAAAAATATTGTTTTTAATCCGTTAATAAATCTATTAATAAATTTATGTTTGATCCCATTTTCTTACATTTTAACTGGCGGTATATCCAGTAAGATATCTCACTTGTGGGAAGTTGTAAATTCACTAAATAAACAAGAAACCCCATGCTAAGTCCTGTTCATAAGGGGTTCATATCAGTAGCTGCACATATTTCCTTTAAATAGAGGTAAAACCCTATCAAAGAGCTGGAAATGAGGCTGTCATCAAACATTCAGACAGAGATCAATCCATTCACAACAGAAAAAGAGTACGGGATGTAGTAGACACTGAAGGGATTAATTTCACAAAAAATACTTATCTTAGAGGCTTTGACTATAGTGAATACCTAGTCTTCTCTTGAAAAATGTGATATGAGAACATTGGAAGTTGGAACACATACACGTCTTTAGCAGGTTCTGCACTTGAATAAGGATTTAGGTGTGTTGCTGCATCGCTCTGCTCAATCAAAATCCCGTGTAATGTCAAGTAACTTCACATAAGTAGTCATTAAACAATAAAGCCTCTACATGTGGAATACCTACAAGAGCCTGGGCAGAAGGTATTGGACTCTCATATAAAGTAGGAAAGACAAAGGTTACCTAATGTTGATTGTTACAGAATTATACTCTCAGTTTCTAGGTAAAGAAAAAAACTGAAGAAGGTGATAAAGTACACTTCTGTGAACTCTTCTAGTTAACCTTTCAAAGATGGTGCAGTACAACCAATGCCATGGTAGATTCAAAGATTTTGAAAGAGAGTGTAGATAGAAGGCAACATGATAAATCATTCTTCAGGATTATTTTACCTGGAATCGGTGTCAAATAATGATGTCTCATTTGGTCTTTAATTAACAATTACCATGTGGAATTGACTTCCTCTCATTATTCATACTCCACAGGAGACTAGGACTCCTCTTGCTTACTAGACAAGATCTCTGTGTGGGTAGTACAATACAACAGCTTTTTCAGTCTTTCCTTCCAAATTAGCCTCTCCCAGCTCTTCAAGAAAATTTTGCATAATATACTAAATTTAGCTCTTATTTTGAACAACATGTTCAAAAGAAATCATGACGGAAAAAATAATAAATACGTTCTCAATCATGAGACAGGTGCATTACAATAACAGTCTTGGAAACGTAAAAAGACATATTTTAAGTGTACTCAAAAACTCACTGTCTTTATGGAGTCTTATGTATGTCTGACTAGATTCAATTATATTTATCAATAAAACGTGGGAGGAAACTTCATTTTAATTTATTTCTTTATTATTATAAATAAATCTCATTAGTAACAACTGCCTTTCTGTTTCAGCATGAAAATGTAGAGGATGTTTTATTCATCTTACTGATTAACACTGCTAATGAAGAAGCTGCCCTGGGTATGAAGTTGCCCATTTATAAGAAAAAAAGAGAGGATCTTTGTGAACCACTTTAAAGAGACATCGCTAGAAGCATCCTCTACTGTGTGTTTGTTTTTCTTTACAGGAATATAAATACAGATTTTAGCAGGAGAAGAGATGCATCTGGTCAGTGTCATAAGCCTATATTGAAGATAGAAATAGATGGTATGGGGAGAAGGGCTCCATAAGGACAGGAGCCCTGCCAGAAAAAGAAAATTCTCTTAAAAGATTTAATGCACAGATTTTATCATCCCTCTCACATAACCTTCTGGGATTCTAACACACATCACATGATCTTCTGCATAAAAGATTTACTGAACTGCAGGAAAACGGAAGAGTGCACAATGCTGCAAGTTACTTTAGCAGTGCTGGTGTGAAGCAAGTGCTGACCTTGTTTAAACAATGACATAAATAACAACTGTAACAATTTTAAAAGTACAAAGAGTTTTAAGGGCAATAATTTTGTTTCAAATTATTACTTTTCAAATATTTTTAAGTAAACTCATTAAAAAACCAGCTTCAGTTTTGTGTAATTCGCTCATTGCTTTAACGGCAAAATTAGTATGGATTTCTAAAAAGTACATGGAATCAGAGAACCAAATCAATACCACAATGGCAATCACACAGTCACATGTGGGATAGAGAACGTAACAGAGAGAGTCCTCAAAAAGTCCTATACTGTCTTGAAAAGTAATATACGCATAGTGTCATCCATCTCCAAACCAAATCAAATCGTATTAAATTTGTACCTTTAAACATCATTAGGATGTTTGACTTTTGATATGAAAATGGGGGTTATAGCTCTTGTAGAATGATCTTTAGAATATCAAAGTGTTTAGGTATTTTTAAGAAGATGGCCCCTGAAATGTTCTAGAAATAGTGAAATTGAGAAACCACATAGTGGCACAACAAATAACAGAAATCACAGCCTGCTGCCTGTTCATTATTGCTCTTCAAAGATGAGAAGGGAGTAACTTCCTGGAGAAATTAAAAATACTGGCCTTTAAAGAAAGTATGCATTCAAACATGTTATTATTTATTTTTTTATTCTTAGGAGTTATTTCTACTCAAAACTTGCCTCTGTGTAACTAAAGGTAATTCTGAAACTATTTAGCAATACCATTATTATTATGAGTCAAAGCTCATTATAAATCCTCATACCTCCAGTATTTCAGGTAACTGTTTTAAGTCCTTAAGGAGCAGTACATGGTAAAGTATAATAAATTTCTCTTAAACTGACATTATTCAGTTTACTGTTTCAACTCAGAGAAGTGTTCAGTATTTTATAGCTTTTCCCCCACTCTTGAGAAATTAACTATTTGAAGCAACAGACCTACAAACACAAAAGATCAACAGGAAAGCATGTATAGAATATTGTAATAATGTTAATTAAAAAAAAACATAGTCAACTAAAAAGTAAATTATATTTGCTTATTTATGCTAGTGTAGTATATTTTTGTATTTTTATGTATTATGTCACAAACAATAAGACAGAACTTGTTTTTTAAACAGGTAATTACGTCTCATTTCTCAAAGCAAAATTTCTTCATATACATAATAATATTACACCATTTATATTTATGCATCTACAGGTATAAAAATAAAAATGTTTGTAATTATTTGTATTATTTTTACTCTTTATTACAGTTACTATCATAAATGGCAATTTTAAATATAAGCATCCATATATATGTTTGTGTCTGCCTGCCTTGGAGATAATTAAACAATATTATTGCTGTTCCAGAGGTTATAAAATACAGCACAGATATTCCTAAACCAAGATGCTCAAAAAGTATTTGAAACCTGCTTTTCCATTTCTTTGACAACCAGCATCAATGTTCCATATACTTTACAACTATTAGAAATCATCACTCAAGCCACCATATTTTCAGAAGTAAACACTAGATTTGTTTTTGCATTTTTTCAGGACTCACAGTACCGTAGCTTTAAAGATACTAACAGGTTTATCAGTCCTAGGTTTCATAAGTTCAATGTCCTGAAAGTTAAATCTCCAGGGACACTACTCAAAGTACATTTAAATTGTACAGACAAGCTTGAATTCATCACGGGGCACAGCAGTAAGATGTCCAGAAGGAAAAGGAAAGATGGCACAATGCAGTCAAATAACTGTAGGAATCACCCTGGGAATGTAATCATGGAAGTGCTTGCATGAATAAATATATAGATGCATTCATGTATCTTGTTCAGAATTGAAGCTATACATTTTTGTAGTGCTTTCTGCTCATTGGTATAATCATTCCCAATTCAAGTGCTAAATTATCTAAAATTTATTTCTTTAAAACACTGAATCTCATTCACTATAAATATATATATATATATACATAAAGAATTAAGGTCCAAATTTTCACACTCCAGAGTTGTATATCTAATGCTTAATATCACAGAATCTAAGTTTATTGCTAAAGCAGGTAAAGCATCTAACAAACTCAGAAAGGTCTTCCCCTTCCTTACAGAAGCTCTGATTTAGACTTGGAAGAAGCATTCAACACCTCATGATCAGCAGTCACAAGACCTTATTTGTGGTCAGTTACATTACACTACAAGTTCTCTCCCAGATATCTTTCATTTTCCATTTCATATCTATCTTCTTCCAACTATTCTACTTTCTTCCCTGGCCATTAAAAGCAAAATTCTTCCTTTCATCTATGATCTGTGGTTCTTTATTAGACTGAGGAACGATTCAGATTGTTCTGCTCACTATGATAAAAATATTATGTTTTTTTTGTAAACATAATATCTGGGATATAATGTAGATGAAGTTTAACATTATAAGAAGTTGTAAGTTCATTCTGAAATGTGTTCCACACCACAAAAACTAATGACCTATTCAAAAGAGCTTAAAATACCATCAAAAATGCTTCCAAGTTAACTTTTCCCATCCATTTCAATGTTTTTAACATTCTGAATAATCACCTTTTTCTTTTCCTTGCTTCTTAATGTTGCATTACAATAAGCATACAAATCTAGTTGACTGGTGGAAACCATGTTTCAAATACACTTGAAAATGACAGGCCATTTTAACAATGCACAGGGGTTTTAACAGAGATTTGTATGCAAGTGATGTTTAAATGTGCACTGAGGAATTTCAAAAAGAGATTAGCATCATGAGAGATGAAGTAAATAGCTAGCAAATTAATTATGTGAGGATAAAAATTGTGTGTGATTTAAGCGGTGGCCTGGAGTGTACCCTACTCTAGAGCTGCATTACTAATTATTTTATGAGAGATTCCTTTAACTCCTCATAACTCACATTCATGTAAACTAAGAGGGATTCGCATCTCATATATACCGTGTTTGCTAATATCCTCATATATTGGTTCAACAACAGATGCAGTACAAGAAACTTTGCTTGTCTACAAGTATTTAAAGCTGTGCTTTATTGAATATTGAGTACAGAACTTTCACTCTCCCTAAAGAAATCACAGAAGTGCTGAGAAATGAAAGCCTCTAGGTGGGAGTGGAGATGATTACTGAAGAAGCTCCACAACTTCTGGTAACAGCAGCTCATCACAGTTGAGTGTGCACCTTAAAGAAGTGTATGTTCTCTAGTAACTTTTCTGTGAATTCCTCTTTCTGATGCATCTTTTCTCTTTTCAACTCCCCAACACTCATTTACCAGAAAAAAAGATTTATTATCATTAACTAATATCAGCATTTTCATCTGAAGGAACCCAGTAGACACAATTTTAATAAAGAGAAGAGATTTTTGGTCTGCAACAATATGAGCATGGTTTATGGACTAGGAGAGACATTTAGATCATTGTACTGTTCTCAAATCCACTAGCAATTTAAGTCCTGTAAACAGCATTTTAGTATGAGAAAAGTACACAGTAAAAAAAAGCTTCAGTGGCTACCTCAAAAAACAGAGACAGCCATTGTAGAAGAGTGTTAAGTATTCCAATTTAAAGATTTTGTAAACATACGGCAGTGACTTAGTCTGAGAGAACTTATATTAAAGGATGCTATCAATGTGGTCTGGCCATGAAAAGTAGCTTCCTCAAAGAAGCTAAATAAAATACAGCAACTTTGGGTGGGTTCAATATATAATTCTTTGTATGAATACAGAGAAATAGAGAATTCTCCTGGGAGAAAAGGCTCATCATAGATCTTAGCAACAGAATAGCTAAAGCTTCCTTGTACTCTAGCAGGTCTGTATTTCATTTATCTGTTGTGGGAATGTCTCCTAAGGATTGTGCTGGAGCCACAGACAACATGTCAGCATAGATCAAGGGATACAGCAGGTGTAGTTTTTGCATAGCCCAGGAAGAAGGCCAAGAACAGATCATCATATAACTGTTATCCATAAAACATCTTCTTTTTTCCTTCAATAATTTGTCCTGGTAAAAACATCCAGTATTCACTACTCTGGTTCTCAGTTAAAGATGCAGCCTGCAAATCACACAAATGTAGTGTAGTCCCAAAAATTGAACTGTAAAGTAATTGGATGAAGGGGATAACACATTAAGTCGTGTATGTAAAAGGAAGAGTTCTAGGGTGAGCCATCCTGTGATTTCCATGTGCCATGTCATCCCTTGTAATTTTCCCCTATTCCATACCATTGCTTGTAGTTTCTAGTACATTTACTTTAGATCTGATACTCAGTGTCTGACAGACGAAGAAGGACATGGAACACCTCCCTAACCACACGCCCCACTTTGTGTAACCAGGCTTTTGGTAGAACTCTATAAAATAAAGGTATACTCCCTGCTACTGTTTCTAAACCACTCAGAAACCCTGCTAATAAGAATTCTATCAACACTGAAGAAGCTATTAACCAACTACCTCAGTATGCCGCAATTCCTACAAACGTACTCTCACAAAAAAAATTATAAATGGTCTTTACTTGGCTGCAGCCATTTTAAAACCATCATCTGCATACATGGTTGTAAAGATTACTGAAGTCAGCATAGCATAAAGAACTTTTAGTGAAAGTAGCAGTAATCTCCCAAAACTAAAAGCCTGATACTTTGGGGATGAAGTACAAAAGTTGTAAGCATCACTCTTTTAGATACTGAACAAATTCCTACAAAAATCAATTTCAACTGGTGTGTTTTTGTTTTGTTTTGTTGTTGCTACTGTTGTTTTTCATAACTGATAAAATTTTGCTCAGCTAAAAGAAAGCCTTTGGAGAAAAGCATGGAACAACAGGTACTACCAGTGCTATGTGCTATGCAACAAACATGGCAGAAATGGAAACAAAATCCCTGGGTCACAACTTTGCCTTTACCCATATTACAAAGGGTATAATACCACCATCTGTGAAGGCTTGTCTACAAGGCTGAGCTACTAACATCATTAGCTTATTTTATAAAACGATGATGTGAAGAGGCATAAATGAAATACCTCTAATGCATTTTTTATCTCAATGCAAGTAAGCACTGAGATAAAAAGAGCCCTCATATCCATGCTATCCGCTTGCTCCCAGTCTGCTAACTTACCCCTGTGGTGTTCTTAAAGGAAATTCAGTTTGAAGTTACAACAATAATGTCCTTCCTCTGATGACTGACTGTCTCTCTGTTTCACTGGCCATAAGAAAAACCTATCTTTCCTCTCAGCATATGTGTCTCTGACAAGCAAGCTGTGAGGTGCTTTGGTGAAACAGCTTCCTAGTTTGTAAGGTAATGTAAATAGTGAAAAGAAATTATGAACTGGATTTCATTTTTTGTTTTTCCTATTTTTTAGTGTGCTTTCTCATCTCTTTCAGCTTTATCAAACATCTCTGAACAACTGTAATACGCACAGTATTTACAGTTTTTCAGCACCTATGTAAGATGTACAAGAAAAAACGCAGTTCTGACAGTTTATGTACAAATTCATTCCAGAATGGAAAAGACGTGATCACACAACCAATAAAGCAAAATGTCAGATTCATTCCCAAGACAATTTAGAAGTCAGTATTTACACTCCTTAAGACCAGTACACTGAATAAATCAATGTTGTGGTTGGATCTTTAAAATTACATATACTATAATTTATTACAGTAATATGTTCAGAAGTGCTGATTTAAGGCTATTGGAAGCTAATTTTCTACTCTGGAGTTAATCACAAATTTCTGGAAAACCTATGCATGTCTTCCTTTTTTCTTCCATGGATTTCACTATACTATGGCACAAAAGCTTTCTAAAGAAAGCTTACTCTTGAAAAGGTTTTCGAAGTGCAAAACCATTTGCAATGTTTTCTTCTTAGTTCATATTGAAAGGAGAGATTTCTGGAAGTATGATTTTTCCCTTCAACTGCAATACAGTATTTTAGGGAGACTGGTTAGTTTTTCTTTCAGAAAACAGTTGGAAGATTATGGGAAGAAAATAATTCTGGTTTTCAGGTTCTCCAGTAGAGGGATTTGGGAAAAAGTTCAGCAGTGGAAGAAATATTAGAAGCTGGCAGTCATAGTTCAGCTGTTCAACACACACAGCACTGCCCCTACAACGGCACAGGAAGTGCTGCCGACTTCTCTAGAGGTATTGCATAAGACAACTGAGATTATTTATATCGTTCATAAAAGGCTAAAAGGCATATTAAAATGTTTGTGTATGAATGATAACTACATTTAAAAGGTTCTTGAAATGCTCTTTCAAAAAAGTGACAGAAAGTAGGGATTAAGTAAACCAGACAAGATATTTCAGATTCCTTAGAGAAGGAATGAGTAAATGTAAATATGATGATTCAGTTAATAAGAGTATATATCAGTTTCAAATCTGTCACATACTGAATGGGACAGACATGTACCTGTAATAAACGATAATGTGAGAACCAGTAGTTTTTTATACAACTCATGATGCTTGCTGACCACAGATTTTAGGTTTAATATTCAACACAAAAATTCTTCTGCTACAACCATACAATTTTTCTCAGAAGTAGTATTTCACATTTGAAAAGTGTTCAAAACTCACTGATTCTTAAAGAAAACAGTATCACAGTTATCAGAGCGTATTAGAGGTTGGAGGGGACCTCAAGAGATCATCGGGTCCAACCCCCCTGCCAAAGCAGGATCACTTAGGGTAGTCCTCACAGGAATGAATCCACAGGCGGGTTTTGAAAGTCTCCAGAGAAGGAGACTCCACAACCTCCCTGGGGAGCCTGTTCCAGTGCTCTGTCATTCTCATTGTAAAGAAGTTTCTCCCCATGTTGAGGTGAAATCCTCTATGTTCAAGCTTGAAGCCGTTGTTTCTTGTCTTACTACTCTGCACCAATGAAAAGAGCTTGGCCCTCTCCACCTGACACCCCACCCACATTGATGAGATCCCCTCTCAGTCTTCTCAAGAATACATAGCCCCAGAGATCTCAGTCTCTCTTCACAGAGGAGATGCTCAAGTCCCCTAACACCTCTGTAATTAGAGACTTTTTAACATTGTTTTGCAGAACTGTGGCAAACAGAAAAAATTATTTGTCCAGGATTTCACAGTTCCTAACAGTTAACAGAAAAACAAAAACAAACCATATTGTTCCTTGCTTACAAGTCTAAAATAAATGTACTCATACTACTAGTACAATCATCATCAATACCAAACAAAACAACGACAAAAAAAATACTGCTGACAACCTAGAATTGAATCTAACAACACCTTTCCATGCTTCCTTCTTCTCAGACTGCAGTAAATAAGACTTGATAAAATAGTTACTCCTCTTGGTATCATCATATGCCAATGCAGCTGCAAAGGTGAAATCTAGGGAGATTATGTCTAAGTCAACAACAAAATAGTTTCATTCAATGCCAAACCCACATTAAAAAAGAAGCAAACAAACAAAAAACCCCAAACAAACAAATAAACAAAACCTAACACTACAAAACCAAACCAACCAACCAACCAAAATCCCCCAAATCCACAGCCATTTCCTGGCATTAGCCAGGAAAGCCTAAAACTCACCATTACCCTCATTCAAGCATATCTCCTAAACTTCCTTTCTTCTTTTGAACAGATTAAATTTATACTCTTCAAAACACAAATACAGAGTTTCCACAGGGGATATGGTGAGGTATTCTTGCACGCAATAAGCTATAGCTTGGTGATTAATAACTGACAATTTATGTATTAATTATTTCCTGTTCACGAACAATTGTTTTGAAGATCGGGTCCCACAGGAAAGAGAATGGAGTTTTATATATCACTAAATACATTCGTTTCCTGAGACGAAGGCTTGATCCTGCAGTTTTCTCATGAACGCCCTCACTCATTTTGGCATGTGGCTAAATTCAAGTTAGACCATTTCCAAGAAACATTTAATCATATGAGCTTTTGTAAAATGCCCTGAAACAGCCTCACAGTAATGAAGTGGCAACTGATATCACAGTGCAGAGGAAGGCAAAGTTACTGTGAGGGTCATTCTAACTGTCTAAATAAGCTAGCTCCCTTCTTTTTGTGTCTCCTTTGGGAAATCGTATTAAAAGGTGAAGTTGATAGATGGCCCTGCCTCACTTCTCCAGGTAACAAATGCTCTTTTATTGACCTTCTTATGACCAATGATTCAGACTTGGCTGCCTATTACACAGAAAACAAATGGGATATACTCTATTGAAATTCTACACTTCACAATTTTTTAACTCCTCAAAGCGTAATTTCATTCTGTATGCCCTTAGGTTGCTTTTTTTAAGAATTGTCTGAAAAAAATTAATTTACTAATAATTTTGGTTTTTTTACAATCCTTTAGGAAGTCCCTGAAATGAGAAGTAGATAATAAAGCAGAAAAAGAATGATCATGAGTCACAGAAAATATCACTGTATCACAGGTTCCTAGAGATATAAAAGAGACACACAGAAAAAAAAAAATTCTTTTTTATAGTCCTTGGATTTGCCAAAGGAAAATACTGAAGGGAACTCTCCCAGAATAAAGATGCAAGAAAGCTTCTTAGTCCTTTTGCTGGATATGTAACTACTCTGATTACAGAAGCATACAGAGAGTTTCTAGACCCATCAGACAACAGCTCATCGAACAACAGCAAAGGGATTTATTTTCCTGAAACTGCCTATAAATAACCTACTAAAATTAATGAACATTAAATAAAATCACTGAGGAATAAAATACTCTCTAAAAAAAGAACTTTTGCCACAAGATGAGTCCAATTCAGAAACAAGTAATTTCAATATCCATTAGAACAAAACAATTTCAAGGTACTTTTCCATCTACAGGCAGGCATTCCTGAATGTTAGTGATGTAGGTAACACTTGACCTGATGTTTTAAATTAGACTCCATTTGTTACCAAGGCCATTTTTAATGTCTTAATCTCAACAACAAAGAAAGGATTTATCTGAGATGAAGTAATTTGCTGGTTAAAATGGCTTAACTTTCTTTGTGAGGATTCATGTACTATTTTAATTACTAGGTCCTATATTTTAAAACTCTAGAGATATCTAGTGTATTTATTTTGAACTGCAAAAATGGGCAGTGCTGAGTGTCCATCTTTAAAAGACTGAAGTAGTTAATATTTTTCCTGAAACAATTTTTAATGTTTTTTTTTAAGGTGAGGTAACAAAATATTAATTATGTTCATCACACTTTGCAGTTGTTACATCTGTAAAAGGTATAAGTGCTGTTACGGGACAGGATGCAAAGGAGACTTAAATAAGCACATGGAAATCCATTTTTCTGAGGATGCTTATATGCATATTTAGGTAGGATATAACACATATTTGAGACAGTACTTTCCTTTTTAGGTATACCATATTTATAATTTCCTTTGAGTCTAGTAAAGTCTTTTCTGGTTCATGTAAAATTTGCATTCTTACCATCTACTTCAAGCAAATACCTGAGAGCACAAAATGTGTCCCTGGATCCATCTCAATCCTCAACTTTAAATTTTGTATATTCAAAATTACAACAGCTTACTGGCATGCACAAGAAAGTTAGATACCTTCCTGCAAAAAGCTGGCAGACACCTTACGTTGTAATTGACAAACTGTGTAAGCAAAAACCTGTGAAAGTACCCAACATAAAGTTCTGGGGTGGTTTCTGTAATACAGGGTGGAGAATGCAGAAACATCAAGGACCCCATAGTACATGTCTGCTCTAAGAATACTCCTGCCTAGGCAGTTGCCAGGTAAATCACTCCAATTAACTGTGGATCAAAGGCACAGCTACAGAATTTATTCTACTAAATTAGAATTTCTAGTGGAAAACCAAGCCAAACTAAACTAGAACTATCTCCCTGTAGTGGGTTGCTGGTCCCAACCAAAGAGTGATGGTCAATGGGTTTATGTCTAGGTGGTGACAAGCGATGAGTGGCATTCCTCGGGAATCTGTACCGGGAACAGTGCTGTTTAACATCTTTGTGGGGCACATGCACAGTGGGATTGAGGCATTCAGCAAGTCTGGAACAAGACCAAGCCCTATGGAGCAGTCAACAGGCTGCATATCCCATTCAAAACTCATGAAGTTAAACAAAGCAAAGTATAAGGTCCTGCATGTGAGTGAGGGTCATCTTAGGCACAAATACAAACTGGGCTGAGAGAAGGAATCCCTTACAGATGTGGTGGAGAGAGCTTTCTCCTGCAGGTGCGGGGTGTGGCATGGGCTCCACGGGGGTGTGCTGGAGGCTGGTTCACCTGGGGCTCTCGGGCGAACCCCTCAGTGCGCGGCACTGCGGAGTTTGCAGGACACTGTGGCTGTCCGGGACATTCACAGGTGGTCTCGACAGGGCACGTATTGTGCTCTGGATTGCCCTGACGCTTGTATTACAGGGCTGTGGGGCAGCGGGCGCGGCTCCTTCCTCCCGTGACTTAGCGGTCGGCACAGGAGCAGCTGGGCACGGTTATGGCTTTGTGAGTAGCGCACAAAGGGCGGCTTTGGCTCACAGGTCTGCAGCTCTGTGCTTGCAGCAGGCACACTTATGACTGCCAAAAGGGATTCGTACAAGTCCTCCTCGGGGCTTGGCTTCCTGGGTCTCTGTCCCTTCACGGCGTGGTTAGGCAGCTTCTTCTGTTTTCTGGTACATTTTAATGTACTAATATAGTGGGAATCAGAGGTAAGAAGAACTTTGAGGAATTACAAGACAGAAAAGGGAAAGTATTTGGAACCATACTTTTCTCTTTGCAAGACATCCTTAACTAAAGAACAAAGGCTATTTAATGAAAATTTTCATGATCTGCACTGTCAATCTTTTAACACAGCTTGTAGCCTTGATGTTTGGTGCTTCAGATTTTAAAAAGCTGACTGGCCAGCTTCCTGTCCTTTTAAAGTTAAAAGGATGAAAGAAATTGTACTGAAAATCATGCAAAAGTGATGGATCTCTTTTGTAATGAAGAGTGACTCCATCCTGGATTTTTACATCAAAACGATCATCTTAAGATTCACTCAGATATTGCTGGAGCACAGAGAAGAATAATGTGATTTCTATAAAACTTCTACTTAATTAACAAATTAATAGTTTTCCACACCTCAGAATGTTTCTGTAAGGACTACATCTCAGGAAACCAGAATATATTAAGCAAGGCCTGAAAGGCTTGAGAAAAGGAATGTGATTTTATAGCTGCAAGTATGCTTTGCAAATACCCTGAAAAAATCCTTCCTGATGTCTATATTCTCTACATGTTCAGAGGAACAAGACCTGGTCATTGCTCTGTGGGAGCTCTGCCTGCAAGATCTGACCTGTCAGCAAAATGGGAAATGACAGCAGCAAACACACTGCCCCTTTGGCAGGTAATTCTGATGCTTTTGATGACCAGTGACAGGCCACAGTACTTCTTAGTCAAGTAAGCAGATCCATCCAAGAAACCACAAAAAACCCAAACTAGATGGATGGGTCACTGCTCTTCTCTGAACCCCTTGACTACTACTGGCAGCACACGCTTCAGGAGAAACAGCCAGCTTACAGGTACAACTTGCTTAAAATTTAACCTCTTTTTCCATTTACTTGATTTAAGAAGATTTCATTGCAACCAATCTGTTTTAGAATTTCAATACACTATGACGTTTTCCTGATATTGTAATATATCATGCAAGTTACTGTGATAATTATGTATGTTCTCAAAGTATGGCCAATTTAAAAGTGGATTAGTAGTGCTGTTAGTTCATCAAGACAGTATGTGGAGAAAAAAAATAAAAAGCATTATAAGTGGTTCCTCTACTTCTTAATTTATGATCAATATACATTTTACACCTTCATTTACCAAAACACTGTAAAACTGAATTACCACTGATATTCATCATAAACTGCTTTCCCCAATAATGATATGCCACATCCTTCATGATATAAGAAAAAATTAGTCATGACAGGACAAGTGTCATCTAGGAACTAAAGCAAATTGTTTCTTTCATAGAAAACTGCAATGTCACACACAAAACATTTTCAGCTACGTAATTATCTAATTGAAAGTCTCAGTCAAGAAACAAATTCATTTTGCCATGTTTGTGGCAAAAGAGGAATGAACCCATATGAATCATTAATACACTGCTTGCGCCTAGTTGATATTCTGCATAAATTAGTAGTATTCATCTTATTCATATACATTTAGTGTGGTTGAATCATAGAATCATAGAATCATAGAATCAGTCAGGGTTGGAAGGGACCACAAGGATCATCTAGTTCCAACCCCCCTGCCATGGGCAAGGACACCTCACACTAGATCAGGCTGGCCAGAGCCTCATCCAGCCTGGCCTTAAACACCTCCAGGGATGGGGCCCCAACCACCTCCCTGGACAACCCATTCCAGGCTCTCATCACTCTCATGGGGAAGAACTTCTTCCTCACATCCAGCCTGAATCTCCCCACTTCCAGCTTTATTCCATTCCCCCAGTCCTATCACTACCTGATATCCTAAAAAGTCCCTCCCCAGCTTTCTTGTAGGCCCCCTTCAGATACTGGAAGGCCAAAATAAGGTCACCTCGGAGCCTTCTCTTCCCCACACTGAACAGCCCCAACTCTTTCAGTCTGTCCTCATAGGAGAGGTGCTCCAGCCCTCTGAAGAAGTGCTCTTCTCTGGGGCTCTAGAACTGGACGCAGTACTCCAGGTGGGGTCTCACCAGAGCTGAGTAGAGGGGGAGAATCACCTCCCTTGACCTGCTGGCCACACTTCTCTTGATGCAGCCCAGGATCTGGTTGGCTTTCTGGGCTGCAAGTGCACATTGACAGCTCATGTTGAGCTTCTCATCCACCAGCACCCCCAAGTCCCTCTCCTCAGGGCTGCTTTCTAGCCAGTCACTGCCCAGCCTGTATGTCAACGCAGTATACACAGGATATTTTATGCAAATATTCTAAACAAAATATATATATCTGTTCCCTTTGCATTCTGTCAAATTCCAGGGAAGACAGATAACTATGATCAATACAGAAAGATTGCCTCTATTCAATACCAAGGTATTTTCAATACCACTGTCCAGAAGATTAATATCTGGAGATTATTCCATCAGTATGACAAAAACAAAGTAGCAGATGCCAAGCTCTAAGAAGAGCAGAATGCTGGCTGTATTACTCCTTCTGTTATTACTGAATCTTGTGAATCACAAACTTCCAGAGATTCATCTAGTTTCATTACATACATGAATTACCAAAGTGTTTAACATGGGTCTGTGTGGGATTTGCTGAGTACCTTTTCAATCATTCACAGTTCTGTACTCTGTACTGGTCAAAAAGTCTGTTCATTTCCTAACCATTTTCAAAAGCAGTTCCCCATATTTTGTGTACAATATACAATTTATATTTATCTACCAACTGTATAAAGTAGAAAGCAAACACATTTGCACATTTTCCTATGAGTAAGCAGATCAGTTTTTTTCCTTAATTAAAAAAAATGTTATGCCGATTCCTGTTCTCCCTCTTAATTGAAAGTTGCTTAGTTAAAGAATACAAAACTAGAAAAATATATCCTTGGTCTTAATTTCATTACTGTTTTTTTTTTTTTTCAGCAGCATTAGAAATAAATTACAAAAGTGTATGTAAAGGAGAAAAAAAATATAATGGAAATTAGTCACTTTCTCAATACAAGTCTTATCTGGTTTACAAACAACTAATCCATTTTCACTTGAAATATTCACATAGAAATAACACCTCAGTTCACACCAGTGCCTTTTATTTCTGGCATACAGAGACACAGAAAGTAGATGGTTTTGTTTCTTTTCAGCTACAGTTTTAATTCTTGCAGAAAAAAAAAAAGTTAAAAAAAAGTAGTAGAGGCACCTGCTTTTTTCCTTATCATCATCTAAATAATTATAAAGACACTGCCTGTCTGTTGAAAGTTGATTGCCTCTGCGTACTGTATTAACACATAGCAGAACAATCTTAAGTCAGTAAGGCTAAGATGATTAGAACTGAGCAAAGAGTGTATAAACAATTTTAGGAAAACCCGTTTAGGCATGAAAAGGTTACTGAAATACTTCAGAAAAAGCCATTTTTCAGAATCCCCCTCCACAGGAGGTGTTTCATATGATATGCTATGCAATCCTTATAAGTGCTAAGAAAACTTTGAAATATATAAATATGAAAGCTTTAAAAATTATTCTACATTTGCTAACAAATATTACCCACAGAAATTTTAAAACTACACTGCACAGAAATATTTATGAAAACATCTGTATTTACATGACTTTTTTGAAAGTGTTTTAATTTATGGGGCATTTAAGCAACAAAATATTATATATATATATAATCTTACTAACGAGTAATGGTATACTTGCATACATAATATGTGAAGAAGCCCCTTCTGCAGAGTTTATCCACATGAATTTATTTTAGTCATGTAAACAAGTTCCACTGAAGGGAGTCAGGTAAATAATGTTTAATATTGAGAGAAAAGCAAGATAAGGTTTAGAGAGAACATTATTCAATTTTATTCAAGTATTAAATACATACCCTGTTACCTTAGAACTACAAAAACTTACCAAACCTATTTAGCATTTATCTAGGGACCTACAGACAGCCTGTTAGCACAGATAATAAACAGAGTATTAGTGATGTATTGGCTGGCCTGCTACTCCCTCTTCTGAAACATTTTAAGTCTTGTATCTCACTATTTGTCACACCAAGACAATCTAGCCCTTTGGAATAAATAGGAAATACAAATATCAAATCTTTTTCAGAAATCTTATTAATTTGATGTCATAATATAAATATATTGCTGCTAGTATATATGATTTTAAATGCCATAATATTTGGGTAGCTTAAGACAATGGAAAGGAGTTTGAAACGTTTTATAGGCTGGGGGATGAGTGGCTGGAGAGAGGACTGGAAGAGAGGAACCTGGGAGTGCTGGTTGACAACCAGCTGAACATGAGCCAGCAGTGTGCCCAGGTGCCATGGAAGGCCAGTGGCGTCTTGGCTTGTATCAGGAATAGTGTGGCCAGCAGGACTAGGGATGTAATTCTGTCCATGTGCTCAGCACTGGTGAGGCCTCACATTGAGTACTGTGTGCAGTTCTGGTCCCCTTGCTTCAAGGAAGATACTGAGACGCTGGAGTGAGTCCAGAGGAGAGTGATGAGACTGGTGAAGAGATTGGAGGGAAAGCCTTATGAAGAGAGGCTGAGGAAGGTGGGGTTGTTTAGCCTGGAAAAGAGGAGACTCAGTGGGGACCTTATCACCCTCTACAACTATCTGAAGAGAAGTTGTAGTAAGGTGTGGGCTGGGCTCTTCTCCCTGGCAACTTGTGACAAGATGAAAGGGCATGGCCTGGAGCTGTGCCAGGGGAGGTCTAGGTTGGACGTAAGGAAGCACTTCCTCACCAGAGGGTAATTGGACACTAGAATGGATTGCAGAGGGAGGTGGTGGAGTCGCCATCCCTGGAGGTGTTTAAGGAAAGATTGGATGTGGCACTTGGTGATACGGTCTAGTCAGTGTGGTGGTGTTAGGTCATAGGCTGGACTTGAGGATCTAGGAAGTCTATTCCAGCCTCAATAATTTTGTGATTCCGTGATAGTATTAAACTTAATAAAGGTAATTCTCACTGTGACCCAACAGATTAATTCTGGAGGGAGGCAGATGGAAATAGTTGGCTTCTCTAGTACTTTTTTCCCTTCTAATGATTGCAATGCTATCAAGTTATATTTTTAAAGTTTTTAATAAAAACATTATTACCAAAATTACTAATCTCTAGTGGCATGATTTCTGGCAGAGGGGCCATGTTGCTAACTTTTATTGAAGTCCCACTGCTCTAAATAAAGTAAGAACTATACAAGTATAGCCAGACTTCATTTCTGTGAAACATGGATTTTAATGCATGTAGTCTTATTACTGCTGCTTAAGTTTAAATAAAGCTTTAAATTATCCCTTTGAAGGACGCAAAACATAAGCATAGATTTAAGTGTTTTGTTGATTCAGCAGCTGTTCAACTGTGCGTAGTTTTCTCCGTTACCATCCTGATAATGATGTCTTCTTGCAAAGATAAAACAATTATAGCATTTACTGAATAAACAGTCTGTAGAATACTAGTCATGCTGTATTATTACACAGCTCTAATAATAAGAAGTACTGTACTGTGAAACTATCTTCCACCTTCTTCTTCCCTTACTATATTAACACTGTAATTTTTTCAGTTACTGCAACACAGAAGTGGTTTCCCATTTCAAGTGGAGGACTACTCTTTTCCTCCCAAAATAAAGAGTATATGACAGTGTATACACTTGACTTTCAAGAGGGTGAGGGGAAGAGGACAAGCCAAGGAGAGAATGTTTATATGTACATCTCCATCCTGATGCAGGCTGTTGACGAGAGGTTGTGAGGGGCAATTATGACCTTTTGGTTACTAAATTTCTGCTCTGACCTTTAGCTCCATCCTCCCCCTGCTCCAGAAGGACCTAAAACTTCCCAGAGACAATTTCCAAGGAAATAATGCATGTATTTGCTGTGGTCTTTGTAATAACTGGTGCATATATTAAATGGTGAAATGATACCTGGAACCAACTGACAGAACCTGTTTGAACTTTTCTTGGAGAAAGAACATTTACTTAAAGGACAGGTGTTTCAGGAAAGCACTTGTTGAGGATACTGCAGAATTACATCTGCAGCTACTGAAAAAAAATAATAAAAATGAGCTTTTCTGGCATATAGAAACCAACTTAATTTATGGAGGTCTGTGACAATGGCTAGGTGGCATTTTAGGTGACCCCAAATATTCTGATGAAATATTTCAGATAGAAATCACATTTAAAATCAGTGGCTCAATCCATTCACACACAAGCTGTCTCATCAATATGAACAGACGGATGCAGAGGCTTTTTCATGAAGACAACTTCTGTGTAGTTTATAGCTTTCTTAAAAGTAGAACAGTTTGACTATCAATTGTGATTGAAGATGCTTGTCATATTTCTAATGTAAGAGCTGTCTAGTGCTATCTGAGAGTTTCATTCATTACTTCATACATTCAAGAGTAGCATTGAGAACAACTGCAGATTTACATTCTTGACTGTTTACCATTTCACTTAACAGCACTTGATATAATTTTTGTGCAATTCAATGAGGATGAGTGTTGCCCTTGAGTATAATTCAAATCTAGACTGAGTTTATGGTAGCAGCAGCATAAAAGAGTAAATGTATGCATTAGCATAATTTTATTATATGTTCTGTTTGTTTGAACGTGAGAACAGACTAACAGATTATTGAGCTAGCTGAACTTCAATATATTTTTCAGAGTTTGCTGGGTCTGTTTATTTTGGGTTTTTTTTTAGTTAATTGATTGGCTGTTTTTCTCCCTCTGAAGATAGCTGGTATTTCATCTGCTCTAAACTTGCTGGAAATTTAAGGCAGAAGAGCCAAATATGGAGCCCAATATCAGAAAGCTTATTTACTATTCAACCTCCAAACTGTCAAAAAATATCTCCAAAATAAGAACATGAGTTGAGAACTGTTACTTATTTAATTTATTGTGAGTTTTGTTACAATATTTTTATCAACGAAGCATGTTTTCCCTGCCTATATGAGGAACAACATTTTTCTGTTCTAAAGATTTAGAACTAGTAAGATTCTAACATATCTATTTGATCCACAGATTGAAGGCTTTAACAAAAATACTAGATATCATTCATCTCAAAGCCCAGCCATAAGATCTGGAGCACTATATCTATAATAAGATTCAAAATATACTTTAATCACAACGGAAATAATCACCCACCAGGATTCAACTCTTACCATTTTACAAGAATTGGTTGTACTGAGCCAATTACATCATACAGCATACTTGACTCACTTTCATATAGATTTTCACATCAAAATAAGCACTAGATAGAGTCTCTTGATACATGGAGTCATTTGGTACTTCTCCATGGTACGTGCCACAGATTATCAAGTATCACATAGGCCTTTCAATTTGCTTGAGGAGCTGGCTTATAGCAAATTACCATAAAAGGAAGAAAGAGAAGTTGGTACTTTTATCTCAATATGATACATGAAAGGTCATGCAATGTGTGTTGCCATAGATGCAAACCAGAAGATTCTTTCTGAACTTGATTTCCAAAAGCAAAATGTATTATGATGTTTGCTAAATTGATGACTAGGGAAAGACAAAATCTATTTAATATTAATGTCCTGCACACTCATCAAGTCATAAGCAATACCTTCTTTTTAGGCAGAAAAAGAATTTTAAGAACATCACTGAAGTATGAATTTAATTTTTCTTTGTCTTAGATATCCCAACAGGCTCCAGAATAGAACTGTGCAATACAAAACATATATATACATATATATATGAACATCCCTCTGTCTTATGTGTTACATATCTGAATCTCTGACAGACCACATAAATGTGTCCTTTTTCAGTATCTCATTTTCCTTTCTAGCTTGGCTTGTATCATACACTGAATGTTCACTCATATTACAGATCATATTTATTAGGCAGTATTATTAATACTTAAAAAAAAAAAACATATATAGCAAAAAGTGTGAAGTGGTTTGAAAATCTTTTGGAAAGGATCACACCAATTTTTTAAAAGGAAGAAATACATGTTAAATGAAACAGCTTTAAGAAAATAAAAGTAGGGTAGTGTTTGGCAGCTTAAGTTACAAATGAAACTAATAAAAAACATCCTGAACAATAGCCATTCTATTCGCTTTTCTTGAGCTTCTTTAATCTGTTTAATTTGAACAGTTAACTAGTCTCTGTGCAGAACAGGTCACTCAGCAGTACACTTGGAACACTAAATGTGTTTCACCAACATTGCAAGGAAGTAAAGTTTATCACCTCTGTGAACCACATCATCATGTGGCTCTTTGTTCATCACTGTGTTAGGCTTTCCCTTTCTCCCTATTTTTGTGAAGGCAAAAATGGATGCCACTTCTCAAGTTCACTCCAAAGGCAGATTTGAAGCCCAGTCTTTAAGTAAAATGATAACCTGTCCTTGTATGTAACTCACACACTTCTTGTACTACTTCCTGTTCATTTTTTGCACTTATATACTTCTAAATGTCTATATATGTTCATACCAAATACAATGTTCAGCTGGATTTGTTTAGCCCTAGTACATTTCATGTAGTGAATACAAGGAAAATGTAATCACTGCATCAATGTCATCAGAAACAGAAGAAAGATACAGAGCACAGTGAAGAGTTTACTAAAGAAAAATTAAGAAAAACTTCTATAAATTCATTTAAGCTCATATTTTTTAAAAGCATACAGTGATTAATAATTAATAATCCAATTAATAATTGGATTAACCCCAATTATAGTTAAAAGACTGTAACTTCACAGAAATTAGAAAAAGATCTGGTTTGAATGGAAGATAATCAGACCATTACAGATTTATCTTTCCATTGGTTTGTTGATCTTAAATATCACACTTTAATCCAATAACCATTTAAATAGAATATGACATTTGAAAAGCAAGCCAACAGATATTTAAAAGGAGACCCTCTAGAAATGTGTAACTGTTTAAAGTGGGATAAATAGTTAAATATACTGCTGTAATATCAATTTACTGAACACTTCACAGTTAAATTACTATTGTAGGATGAAGGTGGTAGCTTATTCTGCACTCCTAATGAAAAAGACAATGGGAATAGAATGATGTTATGAAAGAAACAAAGTGGGATACAGAACAGAAGACAAAAAATATCTGAGCTAAGATATTTTTTAAATACCTGATTTCTTTTTCCACTAAAGGCCTTCTAAGCTGAACAAAACTGTATGTGGACCTCAATGAAAAGAGGTACGAGATTTTCAGTACATTTCAGATTGCTACACTTTACCAATGATTCATAGGGTTGAGGTCTTTCTACTATCTGCATTCTACACAACTATTCACAAGTCCTCTTGAAACTGTGATTGTTATCAACTGCAAGTAGACATATTATGAAATTACTTTAATAAATCTCTAATACTTTTCAAAGTATATGAAAATCCTTACAATCCTTAGATCCTTAAGTTGTGGGGACAACATCCAAATGTCACTTACTTTTTTTAAGTATTCAGATTTTAAATTCAGGTAATGCAAGTGTAAGGCCAGTTAAAAAATATTCTAACTAATCATACTATTTTTGAGGAATCTACATCTGTTTTCACCTTCTGCAAGAAAAAAAAAAAACAATGGCAACTTTAGTCTAAGAATAATAAATTAATGAGTAGAACATTGTCCATTCTTCACCTGTGATAGAATTTTTCACATATTTGCCCTTTATATAGCTGTATAGAAGCAGAATTACTTAATTAAAAGAATAAAAATATTCGTGAAGAGCTCAGAGGACTTGAATTCCTTGTTGTTCACCTTTGAAAAGATACATGATCATTTTGCATTTAAAAATAAAAGTGAAAAGGGCAAAGTATGCCCATTAATGTTTCATGCAGTAATTTTCCTCCACTAGGAAGTGTTTGGGGATGAGATGTCATACTGATTCCATCAAGTGACACACACTGTGGCACAGTGAACTACTTGGGCACAGAGATACTAAGTAGGATCCATATGGTGTACTGGCCATGTACTTATTACCTCATAGAAATTAATTTCATCTCACTGAAAAAGCAGATGAAGTCTGAAATTTGGCTGCTTGAAAGTGAAACAACTAGACGTTTCTACACCATCTCATGCAGGCTTACTAGAGAGTACCCTGACAACTTGGACTTCCCCAGTTCCCTCTGCCAAATGTGTAGACATATTGTCTTTAGGCTTTTTGGATTGCACAGGTCATGTCTGGGCAGCACTTTAGCTTGAATGCTCCATATAATAATGACTATCCCATACTACTTATTAAAAAAAAAAAAAAAAAAAAAGCTCAAAAAAGCTCATAAAAATCACAAAAACTATGAATAATATTACCAAGTCCAAGCTTCTTGGTGTTATTAGCTTGGCTTAGATCAGTGCAAATGCAATCAGAATCTAGCTATAACACCATAAAGTGAAAAATTACAGTGAAATCTGAAGGATCTTAATAGCTTATGTGATTTTGGTATTTCAATTATGCTAAATTAACCTCCAGAGTCTAAGTCCTCTTCTATGAAGAAACTTCATACATTAAAAAAGAGGGCACAGAAATAAACATAAGACACTAAGCTTTTCAGTGTATATTAATGTAGTCAGAAGAAAAGCACCACAAAGGTGACTTAATTCTTTCATATTGATACTACCTAGCACCATTAGGATTTATTTGTAATATTTATAGATAATTACATCATTCCTAAGAAAGAAGAAAAGCTCTAAGAATTTCTTAGACCAATGGAAATTATGCTTCCTCTGTTTGTTTCAGTCATAACTACTGCAGTGTTTCCATACTATAAACAGAATGAGACAATAAACTTTTGGAAAAAATACAAGATTTCAAATTCATCCTGAAAACGTAGCTGGATGCAATTAGGATTTCAGTGATCAAATGAGCACATTAGTTTCTACTTGCAGATATAAGTAAATAGAAGTATTAGTAAAGAGGTAATAAGTGGTTTGAGCATACAAATAAGAGACACCCATAGTATCTAGGGTACTGTGGCAGTAAGTAATATTCAGAATGCTCCAACATGTAAAGCAGGAAGGTGGCCAACTAGGCTGTCATCCATGTTGCTGTGGCCAGTGTGGACAGTACTTACCTGTTTACTGACTGTGCTGGGTTACACCCATCCTCGATGGGGGCTGAAAGAACCCAGCCCCCAGGCAGACAAAAGAAACTTGATCCAGGTGGGCAGAGAGAGACTTGGTTTTCCCCCTCCCAGGAGGAGGGGTTCCCTGGGTCTACTTAGCTCACGTTTTGTTTTATTACATTAGGACGGTATCTGCTTGATGTGCACCTCACTAACATAGATAAATTAACGAAAAGAATTTGAACTTTAAAGCTATATACAGTGAAGAAGGATAAGTACTTCACTAAAAATGGAGTTCTGACTTTGAGTACATTCATCACTAAAATAGCTAAATATTAGATATTAACCTTGAAATAGTGTAGTGTTAGCTTCCTGCAGTAAACAGACACGTTAAAAGCATTCTCTATTTCATTAGCTTAGCACACTGATCCTTATAACACTATTTATGTTGTTACTCAACATACGTTGAAATATTTATGGACATTACTTAGAAAGTAAGATCAGTAATAAATCAGCATTGTGTCTTAATTTGTCTCTTTATCATCCTGCACACTGCTAAACAGAAAAAATAACAGACAGAAAAAATAAGACATGTTTTGGGAGGACTATTTGAAAATAGGTCTGTTGGTATCGTGAGCCAAAGATGCCACAAAAGAGTAACGATACTTGAAAAGCAGCAATGAGTGAGGAGGAAGTGTTCAGGACAGAGGAAGAAGGAAATGGTATTTCTTTCTTCTTCCCTCCTGAAGAACATTCCTGTTTTAAATTCCTTTGAACATTTTGTCTTCTGGTACTTAATAAACCTGTCCTGACAAAATTAATATAGATTTTGATCTAAATTATGCATTTTATTTAGACTTCTCTGGCAAGTAAATATGGTTAACGGAGGGATAATATTTTAAATAAAACTTAGATGGAATGGACTGAAAAAAACCAACCTTTACATTAAACAATTCCAGTAATGAAGTGACAGCAGTACACTGAACTATAAAAAGTCTAAACTCAGCCCTAAGTAAGAATCATTATCTGATTTACTTCAATATGTATTTACATTTTATTTCCTGCACTTTTCCCTGAGTTTGCTATATGTGTTAAATACTATGATGATTTTGCACCTACCCATCATAAAGTGGGAAACATTTTTCAGAGACCACTGAAAAGTCAGCTGACATTAAGAACTATAAGAATTTCCAACTTTGGCCAGATTTGTTGCAGAAGCTCCCTTTATTGCCTGCTATTATTGTGAAGTAACAGTTGAGGGGAAAGGTCCATTATCACATTTCCAGTGCGTGGATCAATCCTTCCTCTATTACTTCTTTTCTACCTTTCCTCAGTGAATTCAGAGTTCATTAAAGTATAAGCCTAACAGCACTGACCAAGCTAAACAGAGTATCCAGGTGTGCAAGTTTCTTACTCTAACTCTACTGATTCACACTTCTCTCTTGACCTGCAAACTACCTTGTTATTCTAGTCCTTGGTCTCTTGTGCAGACTGCCAATCATACCAAATTTGCAGTTGGTTTTATAAGCTGTGAAAACAAAATCAAGACAAAGGTGAGACTACCCACCTCATTTTTTGCTGCCAACTCTCCTGTGCAGATAGATTTTTTTTTTTAATTGGATCCACAAACTTGGGAAAAGATAACAAGTTCCTGTGCTTTTTTATTTAATTAAAATTTCAGATTGCTTCTACACTCCATTCCCTCCAAAAAAAGAAATACAATCTTAAAAGTACCTTTCAAAGGAAATACAGGCCTTTATGATATTTCCTTATTTTTGCATGGCATTCTAGATGTCTAAATTGTTCAATAGCAATTACAATAGCTATGCTTAACAGCATGTTTGTGCATATTTGGATAATATGCACACTGCAAAAAAAGCTATTCCTTTTTTTTTAATATGTATGAACAGGACTGGATTTGCCTAAGATAATTAAGGGCACATGCCATACAACAAAAATCTTAAAATAAAATCTGATAGGCATCTCACTCTTCCTGTTCAGCTAAGAATAGTGATAGAGTGGTATTTTTGAAGCCATGCCACTCAAAACTCCCATGACAAGAGCTTAGTTGTCATCTCTTGTGATCTGGGTACAGTGCAGACAACAAGTGTTTCCATCCAAGAACACAATTTAGCTTTTCTTGGTCTATTCTAGCCATCAAGCCATTCAGGAAGTTATGTGCTTCTTGTCTGCAACCCAACCAAGAAAGCATATGTCCGACAGCAGAGGAATGCTTAGCTCGACCTCTTGTCACTTGATAAATCAAGCAAGCTGTCCCATTCACATCAGGATCATCACACTCACCAAGTACAGCTCTGCAAGACAGCTGAGCCGCAATCCTAAGAACATTCAGGCAGCCCAAGATTTCGCAACTCAGATGGCAAGAATGAAAGCAAATGAAACAACCAAACTCTTGGGATAATGCTTATGAGGATAGGTCCAAAAAATTTCATCTAATGCTATACCAGCAAATCAATGCCTACACCAGCACTGTTCAGAAAATTCTTCCTTGTACACAATTAAACATAACTATGAAGAACAGGCTGAATGAACAGACCATGAGGTGGACTGAACATCATCTCAGTGGCTGGGCTCAGAATGTGGTGATTAACACCACAAACTCTAGCTGGAGGCCAGTGGTGTACCCATGGTATCAATACTGGGTCCAGTCTTATTTAATACCCTCTTTAAGGACCTTGGTAATGGGGCATAGTCTAGCCACAGCAAGTTTGCAGATGACACTAAAACAAGAGGATTAGCTGATATGCCAAAGGGTCACACTGCCGTCCAGAGGGATGAAGAAATGGGCTGACAGGAACATAATGAAGCTCAGCAGGGAGAAGTGCAAAGTCTTGAACCTGGGGAGGAACAACCTCATGCACCAGTACATGGTGGGGGCCACTCAGCTTGAAAGCAGCTTGACAGAAAAGGACATACGATTCCTGGTGCACACCAGGTTGAACGTGAGTCAGTAATGTGCCCTAGTGAAAAAGAAGGTGAATAGTGGGATGGACTACATCAGGAGGAATGATGCCAGTGAGGCTGAGGAAGGTAATTCTTCCCCTCTATTCAGCACTGCCTAGAGTCCTGGGTCCAGTTCGAGGCTCTCCCATAGAAGAGACACATTGACATACTAGAGAGAGAGTGCAGCCAAGAGACACTAAGATGATTAGGGGACTGAAGCATCTCCGCTATAAGAAAAGGGTGAGACACTCAGAACTGTTCTGTCTGTAGAAGAGAAGGCTTGAGGGAATGTTATCAATACATATAAATATTTGAAGAGAGGGTCAAAAGAGGACAGAGCTAGATTCTCTTCAGTGGTGTCCAGTGACAAGACCAGAGGCAATAAGCACAGAAGGTTCCCTCTGAATATCAGGAAACAGTTTTTACTGCAGGAGTGATTGAGTACTGGCACAGGTTACCCACGGAAGTCATGAAGTCTCCCTTCTTAGAAATATTCATAACCTCTTCTGAGCAACTGGCTCTATGTGGCCCAGCTTCAGAAGAGGAATTGGACCAGATGACCTCCACAGGTCCCTTCCCACCTGAACCGTTCTGTAAACTAATTTGTACTAAAGGTATAATGTACCAAATAATTGATACTTTATAAATTAATGTAGTTTGTGAGTGAGAATGGTGAAAAGTAAAAGAAAACCTGGAAGCTAGTCTTTTAATGTATTTGCACACGACTTGCAAAGGCACAGTAACAATTCTGTTTCTATGCATCAAATGAATTTGTAATGTGTTTCTATTCCAAACAGTAGAATTACCTGGCTGTATCTGCCCCATCCTACAGAAGTGCAGGTTAAAGAGTCAAAGATACTCTTTTTATGCTAGAGAGAGCTTTATAAGGCTTGGTAAGAAATGTGCTGTTATTTAATTCTGGAACACAAAACTTTCTGAAATCTAAACTTTGAACCTGCATAAGAAGGTTCCAAAGTTTCATTTTTTTAGGATTTTCAGCAATTGTTTCCCCATTAACTGTAAGCCACTTTATGCCCCCAAATAATGTTTTTAGTACAACAGCAGTAGGATCATTATGCATGACTGCAGACTGCAGGCAGGGGGTAGTGATTCACCCTGCAGTATTTGATTTTTTTTTGCTCTCTAATCTGGTTTAAAGAAGAAAAAAGTTAAAGGCGAGATACAGGGATTTAAAAAAGCAAAATAAACCAGAGCCAACTCTGTGGTAACATGCAATGAATGTATTAAGAATTAATGATGAATAACAGATATTTGATTGCAAATGGCAAGACACCCAAAAGCCTGTGTGACCAGTAGCAGATATCTAGGAAATTTATAAAGCCAGAGAAGGCAAGTAGCAACATTTCCTCAGTATGTAACACTTTCTCAACCTCAAAAGCTTGTAGTTCAGAAGTTTCGTCAACCAAAGACC
The DNA here is from genome assembly GCF_027791375.1 of Indicator indicator. Classification (NCBI taxonomy): domain Eukaryota; kingdom Metazoa; phylum Chordata; class Aves; order Piciformes; family Indicatoridae; genus Indicator; species Indicator indicator. Next base: position 16,131,176 of record NC_072018.1, read on the forward strand.
CTAACTGATTTCTATCCCATTAATTTTAACTAGCTTTCTTTGAGCTTATGTAAATTTTTAGCACTGGTAATGCCAGAAGTTAACTTCAGCATGAAATTAACTTAGCTTAACTATGAATTGTGCTCAGAACAATCTTTTTGCGTGTTATGAACCTCCCTCTCACTTGTGAGTCTGGTGTGATATTCTCTAAGTATTTCTAATAAAACAGACAATTTTACTAGATCAGACATTCCTTACATATCATTTTCTGGGTAGTTACAATTTATGGATATTCTTCTGGTATTCCTTTTTTTTGTTAACTTATGTTACTGACTGAAGAATGTTAGTCTACTCGGACAGTTTGATGTCTTAGAAGCCAGTCCCATACTTTCAATAGACCAAATTTCCTACAATTTTACCTGATTTTGAGATTAATATGTAGACTCTCTGCATGACCAAGTAAATGAGGTTAGAAAAGCTCCAAAAGTAATCAGCAGCTACTTGCAAAACTAACAGAAATTTGTAATTTAAATAGCGTTGGAGGAATTAAAAACACGTGTTCCAGGTGCCAGTCTGAGTAATTTCTTCATGCAGATTTGTATATAATGTCAACTGTGAAAGACCAGAGTTAGGTCCCATGTCTGCTACTGAGATGCAAATCAACAATATTAATGCAGTAATTCATGTTGATCCTTTGAATCACATGGAAATAAGTGGATTGGGTAAAGAGTCCTTAAACAAAGAAGATACTCAAGGCAACCATTAATACTAAGGAATATTATTACTGTCTTTTCACTAGTTTGTCAATAAGTCTCAAAAGGTCAAAAAAAAAAAAAAAGCCATACTAAAATTGCTCTTAATGAAAGTGAGTCAACAAAACAGTACACTGGCATCTGGTAGTTGAGTAGGAGATTTGTGCTCCTGAGTAAGTGTTACAAGTCTGAAAGTATCTGACATCTCTTTCCTTTATACTGTGCTCAGGTCCCCTGCTGGTTTATAACTCATCAGTTCAAATTGTAGTGGTTTAAACTTGCTCAGGCACATTGCCAGGACTTTTGCTGTTTGGCCAACACTGTCTTAAATTACAAGTGCAGCGAGTTCTTTGTGGATGCATGGTCACATCACATAGCACAAAAAGATTTGTAACAATTGACAGTTCTTCTATTAAAAGGGCTACAGCTGGAACACAAAAATATTGCTGTTAAAGATGACGTACTACGGCAGAGCTATTTAAGAAACGCTTGCATGACTGGAGGATGCAAATAAAGCTACGTTAGCCATTGCTAATGAATGAAACACTTCAAAAACGTTAGGTACAGATTACAATGCATTTGAAGCTTTGTTTATATCAGTACATAAATCACATAAAAGTTCTGTGAATAATCTGAAAACTAAGAAGTTCCTTAAATGTGTTTAAAATACCATGAGAATTCAGTAAGAGATGCAAGATAACACAATGAGCTCAATGTCTCTCTGGTCTCCCCTATTGACTTCCCTCCAAACAAAATCAAATAACATCTGCCAAATGCCAGCCTGTTCAGCTTGCTAATGAGTTTAAAAATTCAGACTATGGCCGTTGCTCAGCAACTGATAAAGAATACCAGTCACATGGTGCTATAGCTAATATACAAGAGACCTTTACCCCTCATTTTCTAAAATCCTATGAAAACCAGATTATTTGGAACAGTATTTTTACAAAGAAATTTACTTGCTGCTTTTTAGCATTGTGCTGTAATTTGTTCTAATAGTCACAAACTCTGGTATTCAGGTGAATGGAAGAGTGCTTACGTTTTTGAACTACATACCCTTTGGTCCCCGCATTTGCATGGTGCTGGGATTCTATAAAAAATTCATTTATTTGCTGACCATTTCAGTAGATAGCCTGAGCCAAAGCTGAAAACACTTTAAGCCTCAAGAACATGCCAGTGAATTTGGTTGACAGGCTGTTAAGCTAAAACTAAATTGAAAACTATAATCAGAAGGGGAAGAGGGGGATCAGAGGACTCAGAAACTGGTTTGTGTGCTAGAGATGCAATCAATCCCAGAGAGGAAAAGACAGGAGGGTAACAGTCACCCTGTCAAGACTGTTTCCTTATCTCAGCTGGTCCACTGGAAAAATCTAAAATCAACCATTAATCAATCCATCAATCAATCAGGCAGTAATCATCAGTGGCAAGAGGTTATAATGGGGGAAAAAATTAAACAAAGAGATGCAATAGTATGTTATTCCACCTGACACTTGAAAGAAAGGCTACAGTTATGGAAATCCTTTGTACTAGACAAGTTAAAATATATTGCTTTGCTAACATCATTAAGTGTCAGTATTTCTACCTTACTTTACTTAGACACAGTATGAATGTAGATACAGAAAGAGTCTACAAATTCCAGGCTTGTATTTAATTTCCAAAAGAGGCAATGTTTAAGAAAGAGAAAGCTCATCAAAAAGAAGCTGAAAAGGGCAAGCTGGAGAATTAAATCTTTCCTGACAGCATGGACTTTTCATAAAGAAACCACATTGGAAACATAGTGCCAACGCACACCACCTCTTTAGAATAGAATGAAAAGGCACAAAAGGACTGAAAAGCCCATCTAACTAGCAGGGTAAAGGAGGTTATTAGAAGCATGAAGGCATTTCAAAAAAGCTGAAGCTGAGTTTAAGTGAAGAAAATAACTCTGTTAGATAAGGTAGACCAAAAAAAAAAGTTTCAGAAATAGCTAGTAAAAGAGATTCAGTGCTAATAATAAGTCTTTCCGCCCCCTTCCCCCCAAAACAAATCAAGATCAGAAAGGCTGGCAGTGTTCCTGCAGGTCCTCTTAATGATCAGGGTATAAAAGGAACACTTAGATAGGACACGCAATTGCACAGGAGCTAAATGACTTCCTGGCATGAGTGTTCACTTTGAAAACATTGGGAGTGTCCCTGTCCATGGCAGAGGGGTTGGAACTAGATGATCCTTGGGGTCCCTTTCAACCCTGACTATTCTATGATTCTATGAAATAGCTGAATAACCATGTGTGGCAAATGTCAGGCCATCTGCCTGAAAAGAAAAGGGTTCTGGGGAAGATCCCGGGAACTGCAAGCCTGTAAATCTGACACAGCAAGAAAGAGCAGAAACTAGAATAAATAAAGGGTTTAATGGACATTTGCATACATATTAAGGAAGAGTCAAGAAGGATTTTTCAATAGAAAATCTGACTTTACAGAAGTTCTGGTTTGGTGTTTGGTTTTTGTTGGGTTTTGGTTGGTTGGTTACTTTTTTTCAGAGATCTGCTTGCATAGCAGAGACATTCAGTCATTTCAACATACAGTTAATCTGATGTAATTTAATCTTTCAGATGAAATATCCCTGTAGGCTGTTACACAATGTAAAGAAGTAGATCCCTATAGAGCTCAATCTTGCCTATTTCAGACATCTGCTCTAGGAAGAAATTAATTACCTTTCAAGAGTTCATGATGACACAGTTAGACTCTACCTATATAATGCTGATTATATGAACTGTACTCAGAAAAAAAAAGTGAGTTTGTCAGTGCTTGTGTCAAGCTTTTGGTTGAAATTTTCATAAAATTTTAGTGAGCAGTAACATTCTACCTCTGACCAATTTAATCTGATGTTTCATCTGGGTGCAATATTTTTCATTCACTAACTTAAATTAAGTTAGAAAAGGCTCATGGCCACTATTAAGCCTGTTCGCTGTGTCACCTTGTAAGTGGCTGCCTTGAACCTTTATGAAATACCAGTATGCATAAGGAAATGAAAAGCAGGTATAATATGTCAGTATGCAGACAATGGCTTGCTACATTTCAGGGGAAGAAAACCAAAAACTTTCCAAAGCAACCCTTATCCTTCAGATTTTTTCCTGTGGAAGACTTTCTCCACCTTTTTTTTTTTTTTTTTTAAGTTGCAAAAATATGGAAAAATAAATGGCAATATTTTGCCCTAGAAAAAAAAATTAGGCAGTGATTGGCCTCAGAAAAGTTATCAAATTTCTAGAATATTCTGGGAAATGTTGTATAAAATCACTCTTCAAAAGCCTGTTACAAATTTACAATCAGAAAGAAATCTACAAAGATATGTGGTATAAATATATTAAAAATTGTCATATTTTTCCCAGCATTTTAACACAACTTCACAAGCTGGCAATTTTCACAGCTGTACTCTTATATAACTATTTATAAAAATACTGTTTACATGCAGTGCTACATCTGCTACACATTATCTATTTTTAGTTGCTTTATCTATTTAGTACAGAGAATTTTACAGTAATTCAAACACTTCCAAGTATTTGTCCAAAAATTGTGTAAGCATCTTTGAAAACAGTATGCAGAAACTGCAGAAACTTAAAATGACTTCCCGACAGCCAAAGCTGGTGGAGAATACAATGCAGTTTCTCTTCTAGGCCTGACTCTCTTTCTCTGCTCCTTTTCATGAACACAAACGAGCAATACTTCAAGTGCAACTTCAGGGACAGGGCCTACTCTGTCAGGATTGCCAAGGAAGCCAAATGCAATTCTGATTCATTTCTGTAGCTTTCTGATGGGTTGGCACAGGGAAAACCATGAAGGCAGCAAAATAACAATACTGCTCTTCCAGATACATGAATAGAAGCTCAGTTCCTTGGATGCAAACCTCGCTTTGAGTGCTGGAGAATCTGAGCAGCATCCAAAGAGGGAACTACAGTGACCTTGTGTCAACAGAACAAGGGCGCTAGCAAACCGTGGCCTGGAGGGGGGCTCCTTTTCTCACCAAATTTGCTCTTGTCTGTCCCTCTGAATATTTTCAGTTGTTTTTTCAGCACATATGGGGGTTTTGAGATCTCTTCAAGAAGAAAATTAAATCTCTGTATCATGGAAAACAAGATTCTATCACAACCACAACTTGTTTTAATGGAAATGTATATATTCCTTTCCTTTAGTTTTAGCATTAGTTCTTAGCTCTTATCTTTATTGTTTTCTGCTGTTCAAACTGACTTATAAACGTAAGGCTCATGTTAGAACATTTCTTATTGCTTTTTCATACCTAATTCTTTTTCAGGTGATTTTTTTCTTTTAAAATTTACTAGTTAGAAGTAGTCATGTTGAGGGAGCAAATGTTAGTCATTTTTCTCTTGAAATACGAACATGTTAATGTTTTCTCACTGCATCTATGCACTTCCACTCTTCTGCTCAGGTTGTGTGCAGTGCCTGATGTGCACTGGAACTCTCTTCTTTCCCCAGCCCTGTATTCACTGATACAAGCATCAGACTAGCTTTAGAGGGAAGAATTTGGAAGATGGAAGTAATTTAAGTATTTTTGAATCATTATAGAGACAATTAAAAATCAAAATTACCTGAAAAAAAACATACTAAAAAAAAAATTAGAGAAGAAATAAGATATCTTGAAGTTCAATCTTAAATTAGCTTAGGAATGGTAATAAATGAAAGAAAGTTTCCAGAAGCAGAAGTCAGTGGAAATGTTGATCATTCATGTCAATACAATCCAAAAATCTTTCAATAAATGCTCAAAAATTTAAGATTAACATTAGCGTTTGGGGATGAAAGAGAAGCAATTTGCTTATGGTTGCCTGGAACATTTATCTGACCACTCAAATTGGCTATATGGGGTCATGGCAGCAGTTAGAGAACTCTCCTCATTCCTTGAAGTGAATGTATGAGTTCTATACATTCAATATCTGATCAGATTTAAAAGACTGCACCTGCTGTTTTCAATTTGGTGTGGAAAAGACTGCATCTAAGATCTCATAACAGATCCAATGAAATATCATCCAAATATACTGGACAGGAGAAACAAATCAATATTATATTTTTTGAAAGAACATGCAGGCACAGTCAATATATGCTGACACTGGTAATCTGGAAGTTGTGAAGGCAACCTGAGAACATACTCTCAATATCACTTGCCCCGTGCTTGTAATTCCACCTTGCAAAGCATTTTTTTCAGCCAAAACCAGAAGCTGTAAGGGTGAGAAACTGCTCTCTTGTCAAATAATAACTCAGAGTATTATTATGGTCACAGGATGTTATTTCCACTTCAATTTCAATTTTCAGCTGTCCAGTTTTTTCCCATTACCTAAAACATATGCCTAGCTGCTAGACCCAAGCAGGTGGTAGCTACAGTGTGGAAAATTTAAGATCACATGGCAATATAAACTCTCATAAGAATACTTCTTATTCTCAGTCAGACTACTAATTCCCCAACAATAAATACCACAAAGGTTGAACAGCACTTTAGTGAGGACTTTAACATTTGCCTTTTCCACCTGATGTGTATTCCAGCATGGGCCACTGAAACTATAATATGTGCATATGGTTACTTGGTTTTCTGCATTATTTTGAACTTAAAATCCAAATGAAGGATAATCCCTGGTGTGGTAGTTTCAGGCTGTGCCTTGGAAATTTTCCACAAATCTTGAACAGAAAGTGATAGAATGTAAATAAATTACCATTGGATGCAAAAGGGAAAATAATGATTAAGATCTAAATAATGACATTAGTCTGGTATCTAACATTGTATAAACTAACTTTCTCTCCTTTTGGCTTTCTCTGGCAGATACTAGCTACTGCTTCTGCTAGCTTGCTGACTTTGGATGTGTTCCTTTGTTATAGCTAAGTACTAACAGCCTACCCTCTGCTCTTCTCTCTTTTACCTTGTATAGAGGGGGAAAGGAGCTGGGAGGGGGTAAGTGTTGGTAATCCCCTGGTTTTGTCCAGGGGAGTTCTTGTGTTGTTTATAAATTGCAAATATATGTAAACATTGCATATTTTGTACATATTCATCACATTCCATATTTTAGATTGTAGTTTTACTTGTAAATATAGCTTCATTTGCTTTCAACTGAGGTGGTCTGGCAATGTTACGTTGGGGGGAATTTCAACCCACCACATCTGGCTTCAGAAGGCAACCACAAAAAATTACTCAGAAGTTCACAAATAATTTTCCTTCCTATTCTCTATGAGGAATACAGTTGTTTGCCTTACACTGTATACCTTTTCCCCAGACTACTGGCTTTTTGGGCCTTAAATCCCTTGCTGTTGTCTTAAATTACATTTTGGATGTGGTTTAAGTTTCAAATCATTGACATTTGCAATTTTTTTTTTCATTATCTCCAACCTCCTGCATTGCTGCTGTTCCTTTTTCTATATCCCGTTAACTTTTTCATCAGTCATGAGTCAGAAAACTATTTCTTCTTTCCATATCAGAGACATTTATTCTCAAGCCATTCTTCATCTTCCTCATTTTCACCTGAATAAAACTGTATTTACTTCCCTCAGCACTACTCAGAGCTAAATCACTTCATATTAATTCCCTGACATTTTCCTTACCACAATAAGCAGTGAATGATATACACTACTGATTGATTTATGTAAATGTTAATAGGAAGCTTCAAGATACTCATGTCAGTGTATCACCTAAATAATACTCAGGTATTTGGGAGGCAGCATATATATTTTAAACCTTTTAACTATTAAAGTTTACCATGTCATTCACACTGTGAACTGTGAACTCATGAGGAGATACTCAGTAGTTAATAAACAAATACATGGGTTCCAAATAGGGTTTAAGCCCTTAAAAATAGATTCTAAGACAAATTTGTAACTATACTAGCAGTTGTGAATCTCTTAAATGTCATTCCACACATGGATATATATTCAGATATCTTAAAGACTTGACAGAATACCTGATGCTAACAATAAAAAAAAACAGCCCACAACTATCAAACAACATGGAACCAGCTGTATATTATTGATATTTCTGTGTCAGACCTACTATTCATCTTTTTTATATATTGAAAGTATAGCTGAGATCTGAGCAAGCTTCTACATTTAGCTTAGAATTTCTGTTTTCCTTTTCATTTTTAACCAGTCCAAGACTTCTTGGCAGTGATTCCTGAATGAGCTTTGCAAAGGCTGTCAGGGACAGAATTATTGTAGGAGTGGGGAATAAATCTTTTCATTATCTAAAAGAATGAAATTTGAATGGGCAATTGTTAATATCTTAATTACTATATTGAGTATTCAAGCATTTTCACATAAGCATAAATAATGTGTACATCTGCATGAGCTTAGAAGTATATACACATTTGGGCATGTTAAATGTGCATAAATACACACAAGACAAAAGCTGTGCAAAGATGATCTCATTTATATCTATATTTAAATGCCTTTCCAATGAGATAGTTTTATCAGTCCTGATATTAACATTCATCAGAACTAATTGCATTTGTTAAAATGAGTCAGTTTTCTGTTCTGTGATTAACAATAGTATTTTCGGTTCATAAAATTTTAAATTAGTTGGAGCAGATGAGTCAAAACTCCTGGAAAAATGATCATTTTCTTTGAAATAGGAGTAACCAATTATTTAATCATGTTTTAAACATCAGCACCAAGAATTTGATATTTTAGAATTTGCCCACAAGCAGGTAACACAATGTTGTTATTCCAAGTCATCAGAGGAGTATGTTAAAAGTTCCTACCTTCAGGCTCTTTACAGAAAAACAGATGGGTAATCTTATATGACTACAGGTTTAGCTTTACTGCTTTTAAATGTCTGCTTAATATTTAATTGAAAACCTGAATAACATTTTACTTGAAATAAAGCCAGCTTTAAGGCAGGCTGATCCATTTGCCTGCTAAAATGAGTAATATGACTCTTATTTTCTCTCTCTCTCTGGTTGGGTTTGGTTTGGTTTGGTTTCCTTTTTCACATATATCTATAGGGTATTGCTTTTGGCCACTGAAGGAAATTTTAAGAAAATAGATCATGAAGGATTTAGAATCACAAAATCGGCTCCACGTGTAAAATGCCACTAGATGGCAATGTTTCAGAAAATTATCTTCATAAATACAGAGGCAGCTACAGAATATACATTATTTAAAGGTTCATTGAGTCGTTCTAAAGGGATTTGTCAGTCAGTAAGGAGATGATTCTTAATGCATTTCTTGTAGTCTCTACAATTTTCTTCCAAAGAAAGCAAAATACTTGCAGAGACTGAGAATCTCCACAACCCACATCAAGATGGGTATAAGAGAGATGACAGGTCAAACTCCATGTGCCCTGCAGGGCAAACCCAAGCTTCTCCTTAAAGAGGAGTAAGATGCATTCTCAGAGATTTTGCAGCTGCTGAGTACAGCACAATTAGGAAAATCATTCTCAGCTGTGAAGAACTGATACCCACCCACTGTGCAGGGGATAATTTTAACTGAATCAAGATCTAAGCGTCCATATTCTCAAGCCTCTAATTTGCAGAGATGAGGAGTATGTTCTGTGAATCTGACATGGAGATACTATAGATGACTTTTAAAAGTCTTTTATAAATTACACAGTCCTTACGAAATATTTTTATTATACAAATACTACTTTACGGGATATATTGAAACAAAACATGCTTTTCATTGCCATGCTACAGAAATACATAAAAAAGGATTAAATACTCCCAGATTCTTAGATAACTGGACATTTTCTAGGTATGTTTATAGACTGCTTCTCTTTGAATTGCAAAGTGGTTTGCATCTATTTGTACACCAGGCATTAGAATACAACCCACAAAGCCTAGGACAGCACATTTTTCCCACTTACACTTCTTATATCACCAGAAGAGTTCTTCAGAGTAGGAAGTAAAAATAGTAAATGTCTCGAGAGTTGATTCTCTAAGGGCAGCACTGACAAGAGAGGACTAAAGTCTCAAAACTGTGTTGCAAGGTAACTCCTACCAACAGTCACTTCATTGTACTTTATTCCGATGACTGTGTTTTACACACAGTCCCTTCCAGAGCTCACATGAAAGATGTTCTCCAATTTATAAATTAGTATTAGGCAACATACCTATAGAAAATGCCTTTCTAATGCACAGGGAACACTGTCAAAAGCATTTGTCAATGCTTGCAGTCATGTTCAACGTCAAGAGGATGAACTTAAATCCATATAATATATATACATATACAGAATATATAAATGATAAGCATAGAATGAGTAGTACAGAGGGTTAACTCTTCTCTATTTCATGTGACTTCCAAGTCTTTCTGACTGGTTAAGAATTTCTCACTTGTTATTCAGCTAAAGGGCTTTAAACTCTTCAACAAACCTACCATGTATCTTACATATGTCCTCTCTGTTACCAGCCATAATCTTCAATAACTTTTTAGATTATTTATTAAAGAAAAAAATCCACGGGTGTTTACTAGGTGCTTTTTCTTAATTGGAATGGTCAATCAATTAAAAGTACATTTTTTGGAATCCAGGCTAGCCACATCTATAGTGAATAAGAAAGCTACCACTGAATTTAATAGAGGGGGAAAAAAACCATTCAGGGCATCCTTTGACATAATGTATCTTAAGTGTTCCTCCACGTTTTGGAGACAATGCTTAAGCAAATCTCTCCTCTTCATTCACAGCAAAGTTAGAAGGCACTCTTGGTACTAGCTTTGTATCCCCAGTACTGAAAGTTTGATAGCTTCCCTCTCAGAATCACATGACACAAAGAAGGAATACCAGCCTACCAAAATATACCCCATGACTGGATCTTTGTTTTTTGTCTTCCTTTGGTCATTTAGGAACTATCTATGCTTACCCAAAAACTTGTGAAACAGAAAATACTTGAGAACCTTCTTCTGTTATTTGAAAACAGACTTGCTCAAATGGGTACGGCTGTCTTTGAGCCTTACTGTATTTGTAGTAAAGTCTGTCCACTCTCATTGCAGGGACATCTGAAGTGACTATCAGCTCCAAAATCATCACAGGTTACCACCAAGCTTTTTTAAGTTAACGAAAACTTGTAGTCCACTGAAATTTTTGCACTATGAGCTATAATAATTCTAGAAGTGGCAGATGAGTATTTCAGGCAGTCCTGCAGAAGGGAAAGGACAAATTGGCAGCACTAGTTAGTCCATGGTTTCAAACCCTCTGATACTCTGCAGTCAGCAAAGAGCCTTTTCGTTGGCATGAGCCATCACCTTGTTCTTTTCTGAGAAGTGCTTGTTCTGTGGTCTAAGGCAACTTATTCTGAGAAAGACCTAAAAGCTCAGGCTTTGCTCTAAAAATGGTATATAAACAGGAAAATACTGTAATTATAAAGGAGATATAAAAGACAGCATGAATGAGAATGCACACCTGTTTCTTTTTTTTTCTGAGCTTAGTATTATCAATGCATTAAATATAGTCTGAGTATGCGTAAGAGACTGGAGATTTAGGTGGTGTCTGTGTCTCTTCCTACTCAATTTCTATATTGGAGTACATGTGGGAGGCGGTGCCCATTTTCTCAGAGCCAAACGTTTCTGAACACATGTAAGCTTAGATGTTTAGCCCAAATGCAGAAGACAGATAATTAAAAGTGTTACAAGAGTAGGCAGTGTTTGAGGACAGGATCCTGAATTTCTCTTTCAAGTCAAGGTGCCTACCTAGATCAGATTTTTGGCAGAGTATGGGTAGTATAAATTTCAGTGCACGGTCATACATACATACACACACACACACACACATATATATATACACACATAAATATATATACAGTTATGAAAAATTTACAAAAATATTCCCAAAAAATATTCCCCAATTACTTTGTCGGATAATGAAAATAACTGCTGTTAAAGATCCTCAATTTCCCAATTTGAAAACTGCAGTGCTGCTGACAGAACTAGAAAATAGTTTTATAAACAAAAATATAATAGTGTTTAGACATCTGAAAATAAACATAATATCATGCTTTGTAATACATAAAGTAAAACTCACATTTAGATACAAAGAACATTCAAAGCAGGCTTTGTGCTGAAAACTACTGCCAGCAACAGAAAGTGCTTAATTTGCATTGTTTTATTATTTCACCTTTTTATAATTCTTCATCATATTATTTTTTCAAAGGTAAATAAAGTTCTTAGAAGTAATTTTTGCATTGCTTTTGCATTCCCTGAAAAATATCGTAACTAACAGAAAGCTTACTGAACTGTGATTCTTTAAATCAAAATGTTGTAACAATGTAGCATGAAAATTTTCCATACAAGTTGCAAGCTGAAATAATAATTAAAAAAGAAACAACCAAACAAACAACAATAAAAACATAAAACAAACAAAAACTTCTTAAGAGGTCAATGAAGAATAATAAAGGGAATAATCTCTGGATATAATAAAGCTGTATTTCTAATGTCTTTTTTAGTTGATAGCACTGGCTTATATTTTACTTTTAGTAATGTTTGTGATACTGGAGTTTTGTTTTTCAATTTTAGTAATGTACTGAGTTTTTATGCTTCAATTTCAGTAACATTTGTGCTGTGTATATAAATCCACTGCCAACAGAGAGATCCATGAAAAACAGATAACTCCTCTGACTGGGAAGTGCTGTTGACAATACAGTCACAGTAAGAAATTTATGAAAAGATGTTAGCATGAATGAAATTAAGAATGACTGGTTGGAATACAATCTTTGCCATCTGAGAAATAGTTATTTCCAATTTGGAAAACACTTTTATTCAGAACTTCACACTGTAGTGTGATTCTGCTGACCAGTTACCAACACTCAGAATTGTGCTTATTCGTTTCTCTGAGCACATGCAGATATTCATTATTAATAATTGCGCAGATTTTAATCTTTTTAATCTCACTATTGCCATATCTTTACTGTGCCACTGAGTACTGATTTTACAGTTCTTTAAAAGTCAATACCAGTGTTGCTGAGTCAGCCTGTCATTAAATGGTTTTTAGAAGTGCCAATAGAAATGGATTTTCCTATCTAATCCATTCAGCAACTACTAGTTCATCTGAGCTACAATTTTCCCACATTCCCATTCTCCATGTACATGTAAGGTTTGTTAAAGTAGTCATCTATGATGCACACTTTGTAGATGAATACAGATCATATTTTAAATGCTATCCAGTTGTATTAGAACTTGTATTTCCTTCAATAATCATTAATACATTAATGAAGTCAGCAGCACGTGGAACCCTTCATGTTCTCAAAAAGTGTGATTTCACTCAGAATTCCACATGATAAGATGCAAACAAACAAACAAAACCATGCTAGCCAGTATAACCACTAAAGCCCAGCTGATACACTCTGTAAGAACGCATGGATTGTCAACATCAGAAAATCATAGTGGGATACTGGGATATTTAAAGGTCTGTGATGAAAATCAGACAGGAAAAATATCTCCTAACATACTTCCTTTTATAATTAGAAAGCATCTTAAGAAACAGACAGGAAACAAATTCTGTCACTCAGTCATTTAAATAGAGGAGAAGCAGTATGATGCACCAGTCAGTAATACACTCTGCAATCTTGCTAATTTCACCAGCCACAGCTATTTTGTGTTGTCAGTGCTATCATACTGGGAACCAGAGCACAAGGCAGTTGCAAAAGCAGTATAGTCACTGATTAGTGATAATCAACTTTAACAAAAAAGCAAATGTGAAGCATTTTTCCTTTGGAACTCTCACACCAGTGTTTAATGGGATGTGCTGAAAATATTTCACTCTGCATCAAAATATTAGCCAGTATTAAATCAGTAAGTGCATTTTGCTAGTCTTGGCTTTTAATGATGCCACTCATTTGGGCTGCTCAGGGAAGGACCCTGAGGTACACATTTTCCCCACCAGTACCACACCCTGGGGCCACTTAACTGTCTATGAATGAAGCAAAACCAGTTCTCAGGGTCGTGGGTTCGAGCCCCACGTTGGGCGCCAAAAATAAAAAGTGTGTCGGTGTGAGCTGAAATTCCCCGCCCCACCAACAATAACCAGGCTAGCTCAGTCTGGAAGCAAATGAAAAGCTGTATTTACAAGCAGAGTCTAAAATCTACAATGAAATGCAATGAATATGTACAAATATACAAAATTCACAACATTTACAAATATATACAATCAACAGAAAAGCACAACCGATCTCCCTTTGCTTCCCCCCAAGGGGACCCTCCCAAAGGGGCCTCTCTCTCTCCCAGGAGCTTCCCCCCAGACCCCCCCTGGACAGAGAAGCAGAGTTAGTTAAGCAGAAAGTTGTTAACTTAGCTGCCAAGGTCAGTATGTGTTATCTTCAGCCAGAAGAGAAGAAGAAACAGCAGCCAGACAGCCCAGCAACTGCCCCCACTGCAGAACGCAGAATGTGCAGAGTGCCTACTTTGTTTTGGGTAATAGTTCTTAAACATTTCTATCTATCCAATGGAAGTGTTTAGAACAATCGTTATTTTGCTTTCTTACACCCAATTGTGACTTATTTACATTCTTTCACTTTCTCTGTTCTGAACTTTGCAAGGAAAAATTAAAAAGACAGTTTCAAACCATCACACCAGTAACAGAGACCTATGGAAGATTTGGCACTGTTCCAAACTGCATTGGACAGTGAGAGTGTTGGAGGGTGAGATCACAGACTCTCTCTATTAGGATTTGTTTATTTGGGGCAGGTACAGTAAAAACAATTACTAGGCAGCAGAGTAATAGAAAAAAAACAAACTGTGTTGACTAAAGCCTGCAAGGTCACAATTAAATGTTTGTTTTCCTTTGAGCTCAGGAGAAATTAAGAAGAAAAATTGAGGTAAGAAAGACAGAACATCCAAGGAATTTGTGATGAATGATTCCCCTTTTTCTTTTTTAAATAGCATTCAAGACAACTGCAAAAGTCTGATTTTAATTTGGTTTTCTCTAGACTTAGAATCCTGCTAAGATCTTCAATTGTTTTAAAGTCAGTTAACTCTCCAGGTGGGATTTCACCAGCTTTCTTCAGCTCTTTCTGAGATTGATTTTTGCTTGCTTGTTTAGGCAAAAAGATAAAACTCCTCTGATAAATTAAAAAAAAAAATAAAAGAGAGAGAGAAAAGATCAGGAAGATTTCTGAAAGCTGTTACCTTTGACAAAGAAAAAAACTGTATCCTTTTAATTTTTCATAGCATGAATGTGAAAAAACTTGCTTTTACTTCAGAAGATGAAATGCTTATTGTATGTCAGCTTATTTCCTATTCCTGAAACTCTTCAGATAATAGCTTTAAAGTGAACCATTTTATTTATACAAGGCACTTTTCCACATTTTGGGAAGCTGACACAAGTACTTGCTTGAATTATGACTGCTTTTTTTAAAGCAGAAGAAAATGGGGCAAGTAGTTTATTCCCTGGAACAGCCAAGAAAGGATATTATTCATTTACTATAGATTAATTCAGCCATTAACTGGAGTTTATGACCAGTACAGACAAAGCCATCTGCAAGTGCATTCATCATGTTGTAAATACAATAGCTGTGAATGTTCAAAAGATGCAGTTATAAGCAATCAATAGCTCCATACTTTATACTGCTGTGATTAACGTTAGGGAATTTTCTCATGAGCTTCCTTATTAGGTGTTTGAATGATGTAACCAAAAGAGCCACTGTGGGGAGAAAAAGCTCAGGGAATATTTTAATAAACAGAAATAATCTGATAATTCAGGATGTATAAACGTAAAAGAAAGACATTTAAATCATTAACAGAAGAGTAAATGTACTATTAAAAGGCATGCTGCCATACACTGCTTCCCTTTTGGAATTTCCCATTTGCCGCTTTCCAAGCCACTGAGTTAAGCCTCCACAGCAGCCAGTTTAGTCTTATACCTCAATTTTCAGTAGAAGCAGTCATAATCTTAAGGCTGATGGTGGGATACATTGATCCAAATGCATGGGTTTAGATACCATGCAAACAGCTGTGAGATAAACACTTATGTCTCCTTATATGAGCAGTTAAGTGGAGCTATTCTTACCTTAAAATAGATATTTGATTTAGATCAAATGAATGGCTCTCTGAAAGCACCCATTTTTTCTCCACTGACTATAAAAGAGGCATAGAGTAACATCAGTTATAGTTATCTATACTGCAAATACCTACAGAGAGGTGGGGTGTAGTGCATCCTAATGGCATAGCTGCATTTTTCAGGCAAATCATCATTGAACAAAATTCTCCTTTTCCAACAGAAAGTTAGTGAAAGCAACTTCAATATAATTGCTTATGCAAATATTGAATCAAAATTTCAATGTTTCTTTCCTATATAAACAGATATTAAGCACACACATATACATATATGAGTACAAGGCATTTTTCTACCATTTATGACAAAGAGTTTCTAACAAGATGAAATATGTGCAGAACAAAGAACAAAACCAATTTCATATATAGAGAGAGTTGCCTGTTGCTTTTTCTCAAGATGCATCAACCTTCTTCTTCATATTTTCCTTGCATCTTTCTTTTAGCCATCCCCCAAAGTTCATCAGGATGCAACAAGATCTGAGAACTGAGCCCACAATACCTTGGGGATATAGCATGTCTGCCCAACCTTGGACCAAATTAAATGTCTACAAGAATCTCGTAGGAAAGGACAGAAGTCACTAACCTAGGGATGCTCTTATTCATACCCTCTTTTTACGACAACAAAACCCTAAGCCGTCCAGTAGGATTTTAAGCCTTGTGCTTGATCTCTAGAGAAACATATTACTATATTTTCTGAAGGTTTGCATCTGTTTATAAACAGTTATTCCATGCAACAACATTGAAGGCTTAAATAAAACAATATTGCAAACAAAGGCTCAGCAACATTAGCATTTAAATTAAAAATAATAAAAAGATGAATTCATCTGTACAGATTTAGATACCAATGGTTTAGATTTCCAGGTCTAAGTTCATGTCACCTCCTCCAAAAAACAAAACAAAACAGGCTTATAGTATGCTTCTAGATGAAAAAATGTACTTTGAAAGTATCTCAGTCGATATTAAGACACCTAAACTCAGGTAGGCATCATCTATAATCCATATGGTGGCTTTTCATAATCAGCAGAAGAAATACTGTCATGAGAGTCTAAAGAGTAATTTAACCAATATGGCTGTAGATGTCTGCTTTTCTCCTGGTTTAATGTACTGCTGTCTTGGTACAATTCAGAATTGAACTTGGCTAAAGCATCATTCACAAGAAAATTCCATTTGGCACTGGACTGCATGTTAGCTAACTGTTCAGCTCGAGACACTAACACTACACTTGAGGAACACAACCAAAACAACTGAAACAACTGTTGTTAATGCAGAGTCAGGTAATTAAACACTGTTTCGTATCATTAATATTAATTATATTCTACAATGAAAAAGTTGCTGAATTATCCCAAAGATAATACCTATTTATATAATATTTGGCACTTCCTCTTCATCATGTACTGAATCACAGCGACTTCAGGTTTACAATAGCAAGATCTCGTATAAAACCCAGGTCCTAACTGTACTTTAAAACAGTGCTACCTAATCATCTATTTAAAACCTAACACAGAACAAGATTCTCTTCCAAGACGTATTTTAAATTGATGCAAACACTTGGTCATCTAAGTGTCTTCCTTACAATGACCATCACACCATACACAAAACACAGTCACAACTGATTTTTAATTTTAGGAATGTGAACACTGGTGGTGGAAGTATATTAACCATTAACTTTTTCACTGTAATATTGACATGAATTAAAAAGCAACCCTTCTTCACTACACTATCAGGATTTTGTATGAGTGGATTGTAATAGGTAAAGATAATTACATCAGCAAGTAGTCGTTCATTTAAGTAAGCTTTATATGGACGAGAGAACATTCAAATAATTTAACTATCTAATACATAGGAATCAACTAAATTTAGTCAATAGCCTCAGCAGGTACCTCCAGAGCACCATCTGTCATATTCTAAAACATGTAGATCGATTTTGAAATTGCCATTAAAAAATTTCATCCATTAGCTTAAGCCTGACATTACTTTCAAGTGGCTAAAATATTTCTCTGGATATTATTTTCTATGACATATCAATGTGAGAATTTTAAACATATACAGTCAATGTCTAGGTTTACAGCTGCATTTCAGCAGTCTGTGAGAGTACAAAAAAGCCTCAAGGTAAGAAGAACTCAATAAACTTGTCCTGGTCACAGTTCATAGAAACACAAGATGGTTGAGGTTGGAAGTGACCTATGGACCTCCCATGGCCCAGCACTCCAGCTCACTGTGCCCAAGTATTTTAATCTCTCTAAGCACATATATCCACAACCTTTTGGGGCAAAGTACCACCATCAGCTGGCTCAGAGATACCAGGACAGAATCAACACATAGCTACCAGTGCACACTTGCAGTCCAGAAAGCCAACCATATCCTGGGATGCCTCAATAAAATCATGGCCAACAGGTCAAGGGAGGTGATTCCCCCCCTCTACACTGCTCTCATGAGATCCCACCACAAGGAGCCCCTATTACAAGACAGACATGGACCTGCTGGAATATGTCCAGAGAAGGGCCACAAGGATGATCAAAAGGCTGAAGAGCCTCTCCTATGAAGACAGGCTGAGAGAGTTGGGATTGTTCAGTTTGTAGAATAGAAGGCTCCAAGGAGACCTTATTGCAGCCTTCCAATATCTGAAGAAGGCCTACAAGAAAGCTGGGAAGGGTAGTGATAGGACTAGAGGGTTCAGATCCAAGCTAGAGGAGCATAGTTTAGATTAGATATTAGGAAGGTGTTCTTTACCATAAGAGTGGTGAGACATTGGAATGGGTTGCCCAAAGAGGTGGTGGAAGCCCCATCCCTGGAAGTTTCTAAGACCAGGCTGGATGTGGCTCTGGCCAACCTGATCTGGTGGAAAGTGTCACTGCCCATGGCAGGGGGGTTGAAACTAGATGATCCTTGAGGTCCCTTCCAACCCTGACAGTTCTGTGATTCTATGACCAATCAACAGTACTTGAAATTGGACACATATTCACTGGAAAGGCTAATGGGGCTACTACTGTATCTGAACTGAGATCAGAGGATATGATAAAACCTCATGTGATGAAAATCACATGCCACACCTCTAATAGGCATTACAAATTGCTTTCCAGCTAAAATGCAACATAGAAAATATCCAATCCAAAGTGAACCGATTTGACATTAGTGCAATTTCATGGAGTTGACTGCAGCTCCCTTTCAGAGGGATAAGGGGAGAGAGAACAACAAGAAGGAAAGGTTTAAACAAAAACTGCATTGACGTATTGTGAAGAAAAAGTGAAAAAATATAGACAGGAAAGAGAAGAGAAATTCTGGTCTGTCATTAGAATTTGAGGAAGTTTTATCGTCTCCAAAGATCTTTTCTCTTTCTTTATTCCGTTCTCTTTGAGTGTCTTCTCTTGCTTTACTATAAGGCAACCTGAGTTGCCTCACAGTTTTTGTATTTTCCATAGAAGAAATAGAATGAAACTTAACTAAAACAGTTTGCTAAATAATAGTCAGATATTTTTCATCCATAATGGTATCTTCTATACCACAATTAAATGCACATATTTTAAATGTGCTTGATGTTCTAGTATGATTGTTTATTCCAGAAATCCTGTTTTATTTGGATGTTAACTTTGATAAATTAGTTCTAAACATATTTGAAACCTCTTTCAGTGAAAAACTTTGAAATGTCTGCATTAAAAAAAAAATATATATGATCCTAATACAATTATAAATGACTTATTCTTCATAATATAGTTCATCATTTAAGCTGACAAATTAATTAGATCTTATTAAGGATATTTTGAACCACTTTTTTAAGGTTTAAGCTTTCTTGCCAATATATTTACCTCCATTATTTTTACTTGTATAGCCATTGTTACTATTAAGCAGTTCTGGTTAACTGTAGAGTTTTAACAGGAAGATCCTAAAATAGATGTAGACAATAGTTGCTGTACCAAACAAGAGTAAAGAACAAAATTTAGTGATTTTTATTGACTTAGGGAAAAGATTGATTCCTTTTTTAATTAGTGGATGGCCTGCAAGACTGTAACCTTTTTACCTACATTTGATTTACATTTATTGCTGTCATAGCTAAGAAAAGATATTGCACTCAGTTTTTTATCTCATAAGTAGCATAGCGATCTGAAATTTTACAGTGCCCTTTTCTTTTTTAAACAGCTACTATGTAAGGTCATCATGACCATCAAGACAGTATTATAAATCCAGTTTAAACAATCTTTCTAAAAGAGAACAAAGAATTCAATTAAGCACAATTTTGCTTCATAAGGTGACAAAGCATTTAATTTTAATGGAATGCCTGAAAATCCTAGATCATATAGGCCATTCTCACTATAAGTAGAAATAACACTTTGCCTATAGATTTCAAAGTACCCTCAGTAAGAGATACTGTCTAATTTTGTAGCATTTGGAATATATTATTTCTTCTAATAACTAATACTTTGTAGATGTCTATGGTCTAAGTCCTACTGACTTCTTGTTTATTTTCATTGAAAGGCCAAGATAATAGAGGTCAGGGGAACAAAAACTAAAAGGGAGGCAGCAGAAGACTGGATCAATATGCAATACAAAATATGTCATTAAAAAACACCAAAAGGCATGAAAAGAGGAAAATACACTCTACTGAATGTAGTGAGTGGGTAACAGTGACTGGTGCTTAAGCTGTTAAAATTAGAACAGGAACTCAGAAATAAGATCTCTTAGAATTAAGATGCATATCCTAACAGATAGTGAAATGTAACTTCAGAAAGAAAGGTTCTGTGAAATAGGAAGCTGCTGTTCAAACACAAAGAGATCTCTGAGAATCCTCAGTGATGTACAAAGGTACAGGAACAATACAGTTCCTAGTCTGGAGAACAGATCATATGAGCAGTGGGTGAGGCAATTGAGGTTGTTCAGTTTGCAGAAAAGGAGGCTGAGTAAAGACTTTCTTCTTCTCTGCAACTATCTGAGAGGAGGCTGTAGCAAGTTGGGGGATCAAACTCTTCTTCCTAGTAGCAAGTGACAGAACCACAGGAAACAGCCTCAAGTTGCACCAGGGGAGTTTTAGATTGGATATTAGATGAAACCACTTCACTGAATAGGCTCCTCAGTGAAGCGGTTCAATCATGGTTTAGCACCAGACTTGGTAGCGAGAGATAGTGCTTGGACTCAATCACCTTAAAGGTCTTTCACAACCAAAATGATTCTACGATTCTGCATGTGAGGCCAGAGGAAGTAAAGGTGGAACTGCCTGATGCATTTCAGATTTCTGAGCTCTTTCATGCAGAAAGATAGTGAAATTGAATTAAAAAAAAAAAAAAAAGAAAGAGATGAGGTCATATTCAGGAGCAATTTTGGGTTTTGAGATCACAGAGGAGATACTATGGCAGCAGAGACTTTGAGCTTCCAAGAAGCAGCAGGTCTGAGGCAACAATTATAGGACTAGACACTATCACAGTCTGAAAAGAAAATAAATGCCAAAGGAAATAGAAGCTGTAACTTATGATAAATGTAAACGTGCAGTAATGAGTGAGATGAGGTGTCTAATAGATGGATTATCCTGTTTATTGTAGGTAACATACGGAAATCCTATGGGACAATTATCAGATGCACTCTTCTTGTAGTCAGTTAAGAAGGGACCTGCATTTTACTGTGATGGAAAGTTTGTGCTACAGAGACCTAAGATTCTTAAACGCTTGCAGAAGAAAATTACTGCATTTGTCAATAATACAGTATTGCATCACTCTTATCATCTGCACTGATCACAGGATCACAGGATGTTAGGGGTTGGAAGAGACCCCCGAAGGACATTGAGACCAACCCCTGCCAGAGCAGGACCATAGAATCTAGCACAGGTCACACAGGAACACATCCAGGTGGGTCTTGAAAGTCTCCAGAGAAGGGGACTGCACAACCTCCCTGGGCAGCCTGTTCCAGGGCTCTGTGACCCTCACAATGAAGATCCTCCTCACATTGAGGTGGAACCTCCTGTGCTGTAGTTTATATCCATTACCCCTAGTCCTGTCACAGGGTGCAACTGAGAAGAGCCTGTTCCCCTCCCTCTTGACACCCATTCCTCAGATATTTATAAACATTTATTAAATTCCCTCTCATTCTTCTCTTCTCCAGACTAAATAGCCCTAGATCTCTCAGCCTCTCTTCATCAGGCATGTGCTCCAGTCCCTTAATCATCCTGGTAGCTCTCTGTTGGACTTTCTCCAGAAGATCCCTGTTGCTCTTGAACTGGGGAGCCCAAAACTGGATGCAATATTCCAAGTTAGGTCTCACCAGGGCAGAGTAGAAGGGGAGGAGAACCTCCCCCAGTCTGCTGGACACACTCCTCTTAACACACCCCAGGATCCCATTGGCCTTCTTGGCCACAAGGGCACATTGCTGACCCATGGATAACCTGTTATCCACCAAGAGTAGGTCCTTCTCCAGCAGATAGCTTCCTAACCTGTACTGGTGCAGTTTATTATTCCTTCCCAGACGCAGGACTCTGCACTTATCCTTGTTGAACCTCTTTAGGTTCCTATCTGCCCAGCTCTCCAGTCTGTCCAAGTCTCACTGAATGGCTGTGCAGCATTCAGCCTCCCAGTTTGGTATCATCAGCAAACTTGCTGAGCAAACACTCTGTCCCCTCATCAGTGTCACTGATGAAGATGTTGAATAGGACCAGACCCAGCACCGATCCCTGGGGGACTCCACTAGTTACAGCTCTCCAGCTGGACTTGGCACCATTGAGACCATCACTCTTTGGACTCTATTTGTAACCAGTTCCTAATCCATCTCACTCTCTGTTCTTCTGTCCCACACCTCCTGAGCTTACTCACAAGGATTTTGTGGGAAGACAGTGTCAAAAGCCTTACTAGGGTACTAAGGTCAAGGTACACTACATCCACTGATCTCCCTGCATCTACCCATTCAGTTATGACATCATAGAAGGCTACAATGGTTAGAAATTATTTTCTCTGATCTAACTCAAAATTAATATAGAGAAATCAGATAGTGCTGACTACTTACTGTCAGAAAACACTCAGAAAGTTCTTTTTCCTAGCTTAGCTGGGTGAGATGTGGGGGTGAATAAATTACATGTAATGTATTCAGTGCATCTAAAAACAAAATTAAATATTTAAAATGTATAACTTCTAAAAGATAGCTGAGATCAAGGTTCATTGCGAAACTGCAATAACAAGTTGCATATTTATTATGTTTTCTTTTGTGGGACATGGATAACTAACACATGCTAATATCGCTCCAATATAGAAAAAATTAGTATGATTTGAGAATATATTCCTGTTTAAGGATGGAACTGTCTCTTTACCATGCCATAATATTCACAGATATCTTATTCTCCTTAGAAGTAAGAACTAGGTGGGAATCTATTTTCTAGCAATACCATCTTTTGGAGATTTCAAGTATTTCCATAGTCAGCATCAACACGACACCAAACTCTTGATGTTTTGGAGAAAAGAAGAAAATTCAGACTTGCCCCTCTCTGTTTCATGGAAATGCTTTGACCGCATGTTAGAAAAACTGTTTTTATTGGTGTTGGAAAAAACAACCTAGGGCTTAAAGAACCTATCTCATTCTGCATTCACTAAACCTGCTTAAGTCTCTCAGCATCATTTACAAGATAAAACATGGGTAGACTGCTCACCATCACAGTCAACAATTCAAGATATAGACAACTGCATATGTAAAGGTACAGAACAAATTCCTATGACAGGATAACTGCTTCATATCTATTAGGCGATTCTGCATAAGTCTAAAGGCATGGAATCTACCCTATGTAAAGAGCGTTGAGAGAAAGGTCATGGAAAACTAGGCCTTAGGAATGATTCATTTGGATTTCATTAATTCATAAGATTGTGTGTATTTGAACTGAACTTGAACTGTCTGTTCTAAAAAGAAAAAAAAAATCCATAATTTATTTGTAGTACTGTATAGATCCCTTAGACTTACCTTTCAGTTGACAGTTGATTTAAAGCTGCTGGTTTATTATAACTTTTTTTTCTCTTTCTCTTTGGGTGAACACTTTTTTGTAGACAGGAAATAATAATATACAAACACCTGCTCTGAAAATATTCTTAGAAAAAGACAATCTTAGAGGTGTTGGCATTTCTAGTCTAGTTCACATGGTATTATCCCGAAGACGAATAGCAAGCAATACTGCAAATGTTCAAAATTCCCCATAACACAGCACCTGGATTTGTCAGCTGCTAATCCATCCCTATGAGTTTTTACAGCAGGTGATTGCTTCTCAGTAAGGCAGAATTGTAAAAATTCAGCAACTTCAGTACTCACAGCAGGATTGTGCAGCACTCAAGTAACCTATTAAATGCAGACAGACATTTTGAGCATTTCAGTTAAGGTATCTTGCCTGTAGCAGTAACCACAGCAGCAAGGTAGCATCCCTAGCAGTCCTTCTCTCATTCACATATTGAAAGCCTCTGACCTATTTTCAGAGATATTTTCAGCCTAATTTTGTTAATTCAACTCAGGGCATAGCCAAATCCCTTAGTGAGACTTTTGCTCAAGCTAGCAACCTATCTAATTTGCATTGCAAAGATACACTAAAGCCATGGATGGAGCTACTAATCCTGCAATGCCTTCTCAGGAAAATGAATCCAAAACCAAAATGGGAACCTATCTATCAAAGCACTACTCTGCCATTCTTTGCTGCACAGCAACTCATGCAAAAATAGCACTGATATGAACAGAAAAGGATTGACCCCCCCATGGCTGTACACAACCACACTGGAAAATTAGGAGATACCAAGGCTTTCTGAGAATTAAATCATTTCCTTTTGGTATGTGCTATTCCAAGTTTTTAGCACATCTCAGTGAGTAACCTAGTTATTGGTCAGGTACTGACTTATTTTTTGCTGAAATAGGACCTAAGATTATAGTGTGACTTAGAATGTGAAGATGAGTGATAGGTAACAGTGCACTCAACAGAAACAATGACAACTCAAATATTCCATCATAGGAAGTTACTTACTGGGCTTTATTACTAAAATACACTCAATTTCTTCCAGACCCCATTTTAACCACAATTTATAAACTGAAAAATTGCTTGCAAAGTCAGACTTATGACCTAAAAGATGCATTATTAATTTCAAATTACTGTAGAATACCTTTTTAGAGAAAAAACTATTTTGTGATATGATTTCCCTACCCTACATTCCAATAACTTATTTTTCACTCCATTTTGCTACATGAGCTTTAGGAGTCCCTGTGCTTTGTTCATTTTACCGAGATTTTCCTTCCTATTTCTTCAAACAGATAATTTCTACAGAATACTCCAAGGCAGCACAGCTCCCTTGTTTGCAGGATGTACTTTGCATAGATGAAGAGAGTCATTCTCAACAAGGAGGTCATAATCACTCCTCCTCCTCTTTAGCTGTCCTCTCTCAGAGTTCCAGCCTGAACTGATAGCTCTTAAATCACAGCTAATGGCAAGCATATTTTTAGCAATAGGAATAAAATTCACAACAGGAAAGTGCAGGTGGTTGTGCGATATTGCTCTAACAATTTCTCTGCCAAATATCCTAGGCCCTAGGCTAATTTTAACATATGCATGATAGGTTTGAGCGTTCTGGAAAAGAAAACACATAGAGGGAAATTGCAATAATTTGACACATTTTCCCCCCCATGGTTTTAATAACCAAGTAAAAATACACAACACAAATATTATACAATTTCTTTCCATGACTGGTTTTGTTTTGAGACTACAGGAAATATATGAAATAAGAGATGATGAACTCTAACATCATGGAGATAAGAGCAAATGAGTCAATACACAAAGATTAGAAATTATGGAACATACTCTAAATAGACTCTTAATCTCTTTTCGGTCACAGGATAAATAAGTAGTAATTCAACTGGGCTGAATGCACGTACTCCTCATTTAACACATCATCAAAACTTGTTTTTTGTTCAAGGACCACTGTCTTACATAAATAATAACATAAATTACAGCCAAAAAAAGACTAGACCTTTACTTTCATTCTAAGGATACATTTCATGGATTGTCTGTGTATGGCACATAGAACACGTATTTGCAGTAGTGGAAAGGGAAAGTAATTGTCAGAGTTGCACTTTTGGCTAAAAATACAAGGGCAGGCATGTCCCTCTTGTCTGCAATGAAGTGATACTAATGAATCTATAAAGGCTAGTTACAAAATAAAAATAAAGAATTAAAATAAGGCAGTCACCAAGTCCAACAGAAATACCAACTGGTAGTAGAAGAACATAACTTGGAAGATACCGTATTCCAAAAGCCACTGTATTTCATGAACATGACAAATTCCCCATCTACTGGGGAAATAATGAGGAATAATGCTATAAGCTGTCCCTATCTTTTTTTCAAGTTTGCATTCCAAAAGTTATGAAATTACAATTACTTTAATATGATCCTGTTACTACTCATAATATTCTGATGAAAAGATAATAACAGAATTTTTTAAAAATAAATGTGTTTGAAAAGTCTTACTTCCTATTGTTTTTTAGCAATTTCTCTTTCTTCACCTCAGGTTTTCTGTATGTCTGTACAGATAAATGCTACCATTTTCACTGTATTTCATCTGAAGAAAATAACAGGAGGGAAGGGACACATTCAAATTATTATATTTGGTTTATAATATTGGCACTGTAAGCCAACAATAAAATGTTGTTATTATTTTGCACTGATAATAAACTACTAAGTGATGTTCCATGATAGCGATATCATATTTACCTTGGTTTTGGGTGCTCTCTGGTTGTGTGATTCTATAAGGTATGGAAATTAATTTCATTGACGATTTTGTCCCCACTATTTTTTATTGATTAAAATCTTCTATGACAGTATTCTCTGTAGAGAACCTTCTATTGCATCAGGACACTAATTTTTCATGTTACTGTGACAGTTCATTTGACCTTTTTTCTTTGTTTGTTTTCCGTGCTTCTAGGTCCCACAGCTCTTGAAATCAAAGCATAAATTCTGGTTTGGGTTTTTTTTTGTGGGTTTTTTTTCCCCCTTCCAAATAAAAAAAAAATAAAAATAGAGGTGATTATTGTCATGGCCTATCATTGTTTAATTGTGAACACATGACAAAAATTTAAAAGATGTCTTAAAGTTGTCATGAGGAGTTGAATTTCCCCTTTTTCTCTGCATTTATTAAGATATCAAGACAAAGTTGCCAGCATTGTACCTAACTCAGTTTTAAAAGGTATGTAATTTGTTGCAATGACAAATGAGGGAGGATATGTCTTATGAACAAGGTTCAGCTGGTCCAAAAGGTTAAAGGGAAAAGAAAAACAAACAACTATTACTAAACCTTCAAAATGGGTAAACTTCTGAAACCAGCTGAAGTGAAAGTGATGTTTCATAAGTCTAAACATTTACATTAAATAATGATTTCTGTAAGTTAGTTGCAAGTTTTAACTATTTTCAAAGCATTTGGATACAATGATCCTAAACATTATCAGAAAGACAACTTTTGACATAGCAGCAATTTTCATTAAAGGAAAATTTCCAACTTTATAACTCACAGTTCCAAACTGACACACTCATTTTTGTCTCAATAATCATTTTTCTCACTTTTCTTTAGCTCAACCTGTAACAAAGCTTGAATTCTATTAAAACATTCTACCTCTGTTATAACTGGGTAGGGAGACACTCATTTGTCTTAGATGTTCTGTAAGGACAATCTTTATTTAAGTGTGGAGTCTGCAAAAGACTGTGTTTATGATTAACAAAAGAAATTGACTTACATTTTAAGATTTCCTCTCCTTTATATTGCATCAAAGAAATTCTCAAAGCGCTGTAGTGATTATTTGCAATAAAATAGATCTTAATTTCCACATTTTGAGGGATTAGAACCTATTCTACCTCTCCCTTTCTTGCCATTTTCTAGTACAAAATAAGATACTGACTACCTCCTGTTTTATTGATGATACTGCTGCTGGTTTCCTTTGACCCTTTGTTTACTGAAATTATTATCTAAAATAAATGAAGGTTACTCCTGTAGCCTCACTGTAAACCCCAAAGTTGAAAGGTTAGCATTTTTTAACTGCTTATTGAAACAATATGAAAATCAAAAGGGTTTCAGAGGTTTTAAACATACTTTGCTAAATAATACGAATAACAAAGCTTGTTCCCAGGTCATAATCTTTCTATAGCAACAATTTGCTCTGCTCTCCTCCAAGAAAAAAAATCAAGAGGAAATCACTATTTGAATGTAAACCAAAACATCCACAAAACATAGCAGTCTGTCACTTCTATTTGTACTTTTCGTTCTGGGTCAGCTGTACTGATGGCTTCAGTATTTTCTGTTTGACATATAATCATGTCTATATCCGTGTATATTCCTAATTTTTCAATGACATAAAGAAAACCAAGGACTATCTTTTTACAAATTGTAGTAGTAACTCAACACATATCATTGTTACAGAAGTCATATTCTAATTATATCAAAGTCCAAAATATTTTTCCCCAAATATAACACACGATCAAATTTAATTTGCCTATGTAGTGTTTTTGTCTCAAAGAAGTTTTTAATAACCAGTAGGGATTCCTGACCAGTAACTCTTCTCAGTTTATTTTATTCTGATTTCAGCCAATCTGAGTAAGGGATATTGAAAAACAACCAGATATGAGGCTCGTCTATCTGACAAGAAGACTAGATGTTATTTTCTATCTATAATCACCTCCCAAAGAAGCATTAATAGTTCCTAGATGACTTGCTTTATGTTTTTATGTTCTATAGATAAGAGTTTGGATGTACCCACAATCTTCCACAACAAAAAATGGTGATCTTGTCAGAACACTTTTGATAAGCAAGGTTTGACATGAGGAATATTTAACCACACACACAAACCTTCTCCACCCCAAACAAAAAATTAAGAACTGCAAGGCACATGATGTAAACTCAGCACTGACCTTCTCTGATGTAGAAAGTTTATGAACAGTGGCCCTAGATCACAATGTTTCTTCTCTGTGCAATGTAAAATTGAGATCTTGACATTAAATGGCAGGGGTTTCCCACAGAGAGGATGGTATACTTAATCCATGAGCCACAGGAAATGAAACTCTTATAATTATGTTCCAGTGAGCTAGGAAATTATTCTCACTTTTGACTTTAGCTGTTAGCAAACAATTCAGAGTCTTTGATACTAACTTAATCAGGAGAAGAAACTCAATCATGTATCTACAATGTAAATCTATTCATTTATTAGAAGTCTCACTATCTATATCAAAAGATAATTTGAATAAACAAGCCACTTTCCATGTTTACATATTTTAAAAAGTAGCTGGGTTTTGTGGTTTGGTTCATTTTTTTTAAACTCTTTGCCACACAGATTATCTGCTTTTCATTTGCCTTTACTGCAAAAAGCATAAAACAATCAACACAGTATTTTGAATTTCTAGACTATGCATTGTAGGATAACTGAGAAACAGAAAAAGCTGGGATGATTCACTGGCTCTAAATCAGAACTAAACCCTTTACATACTTGTAAGTCACTTTGAATTGCTCCTCTGTAAAGGAGTAGAGAAACCACTTATGGAATGTAGGATCTAGTACTCCAGTTTTCTGACCTTAAGATATGAACTATAAGGCAAAAGTATATATTTAGGTCTCAAAGATTTTAATTGGAAGTGCCTGACTTTATTCTGTTATTTACTCAAAGTTTATGATTCTATTTTTATTACTATTATTCTCTTCTAGTGTATCAATCTATAATCTTGTTTAAATTGCAGTTATTTTTAATAATTTTACTAAGTTTGCTTTAAAAATATGTCTTTGTCACAGAAATTACTTATCTGAGATTACTTGGATGTCACTAATCTGCTTTTTCATTACTTGAAGACTATTTGCCTCTTAATTGGAAAATATGACACTGCACACATTTTCCAGCTTCTATTAATCTTGGAATTACAGAAATGTTAATTTAATAATTCATTACAGCATGAGTGTGATCACAATTTTTTCTTAACTTCCTCTTGCTGCAATCTATTTCATCACTTTCATCGCAGATACACCCTTATTAATATTTAGCGGGTTTGTGACGTGTAGGATGTATGTTACCTATTATAGCATTTTTTAAAAATAAGGATATGAGGTAATACTGCTTCTCTCAAGATTTAAAATTAGAATAAAAAAATATTTCATACACATCTCTGTTGTGCTTACCCTACCCTGATCACACCAATAATATTCTGTGAATTTGCTATTCAGTGTTTGCAAAACCAGTGTTAAAATGTAGAATGGCTTTTGAATGTCTGCATTGAACCATTTCAAGGGAGCCTTAAATGCTGGCAAACACTTTGGGGGGCATTCCCCCCCCTTCCCCCATGAAAGAAAAGCTCATTCAGAGAATACTACCTGGCAATTGCATTTGGCAAGTTAGATAGAGTTGCCATAAGGGAACTGTATAGACAAACAACACAGTCTGCACATGGTTTTAGCCCAAGCAATCTGCACGGACTAAGGCTTTTGAGGCTGGTATTAAATGGCTCCATTCCACCTGGGAACCACAACTACAATCAGCCCATAACTCTCAACAAAGCTGATTCAAAAGCTAAATGACTAAGTCACTAAATGAGGGACTCAGTTTTCAGGACTTTAGCACTGCAGCTGGTCAAAACATGGAGGTGGATGTTATTCGAAAATTTCAAATACGTTCATTTAAACAAAGTGAAATATTGACATTATTCTGCTGTCACTGTTTGCTAGAGAAGATACAATTGAAAAATACTATTTTTAAAGAACTAGAAAAATTAAGAAGAAATTATTATCAAAATAGCTACCAATATAGTTACAATTTTATGAAAAAGCAAATGGTTTTCATTAACCTGTTTACTTCAAATACAAAATATTCACCATGAACTCTTAGCAAATTGGTTACTAACTTATTATCAAAAATAAAACCTGCCTCTAGGATTTAAAGAATGACATCACTTTTTTTCCTTTATTCCTTAAAAAAAAAAAAAAAAAACCAGAATTTTCTGAAAAGCATATTAATTTTATTGGTTCCTACCACAACTGGAAACAAAAGGGAAAATTGGAAGCAATTTTTTAAAAGAATACATCATTGCTATTTTCCTTTTTTATGTTTTATTTCAATACTGACAGGTTATATCGACAGAGCTTTATAGAGGATTTGTGAATAGTTTTAGCCTGCTTTTGAGCCCTTCCTCCTCCCTCTTCCCTCTTCCTCCCAAACAGAAGACAGTCTATCTGTATCACAAGGGTGTTTCTTTGGTTTTGGTACTCAGAGCTGAGTATCCATGGATCTAGTGTAAGAACAAACATAGTACCTGTAGAAGTTGCCACCAAAGTCCTTTCACTACTGATTAAAATACAGCAACCTTTTTCCTTTAATAAGCTCCTCTTCCATCTTCCAGTCTGCAGTATTGCATCACTTAAGATTTTTGAAGTAATGCTTCCACTGTATTTTTAAATATAACTTTTGTAACAACTATATGGAACTGCTATCATTTACAAAATTGCACATTGATTATCAATGGAATTTTAAATGGATATAAAGGGCACAGAATGCTTAAAAGGTTTTCCTTTTAAAGTCAAAGCTGTTATTACAGTCCAGTACCGAAGGCTATCATAAACAAGAATAAAATATCAAGAGAAGAGAATGAATAGATTCAAACTTTCTCAAAGGAGGGTGAGATGTTTAGGTACAGAGTTAAGTGCAGCATGCTTATCAATGATAGCAACCATTCCCATGCTAATAGGCATAAGCAAAAAATTGAGAGTACATTTGGCGTCTTAAAATTACTTTGCTACAAATTAAGGAAAAAACATTAAATTTAATTTTAAAACTTTTTAGAAATTTTTAAAGTATAAATTATTCCATAATTTATAATAATAGTGAATGTATTTTACACAGTATTGAAAGCGTTAATTCCTACTTGCAAGAATCACATTTCTGTGTAAAAGCATTTAATTTTTATAGTATAAATTCTCAAATGTCTACAAAAAACACAAAGCTTTTCCCAAACTACTATTGCCATATTGCAAACACAAAACGTTTATTCAGAAATCTATCTGAGCAGATCTAATTCCTTTCAGCTCAAATTCCATCTTCTATCCACAATCAAGTTAAACTACTCTCCTGTTTTACTAGATATCTCCCTCAATATTCCTGTGTTACCTTCAGTGAGGACAACAACTGGCAAGCAAGTTTACAGCCCGAACCTCTATTTTCATCTGACCATGAGGTACAGGTTTTGTGACTGTTGCATACTAAGGACATTATAGGTGAAAAAGTATTCCAATCTACAACATTCAATCTTCCTTCTTGCTTAATGTTTTTGCATGCTAGAAGGTCAAACAACTTCATTATA
Source organism: Indicator indicator (assembly GCF_027791375.1). NCBI lineage: Eukaryota > Metazoa > Chordata > Aves > Piciformes > Indicatoridae > Indicator > Indicator indicator. The sequence continues at coordinate 16,163,203 of NC_072018.1, forward strand.
TCTTACCATACACAGCTTTTGTAGAATGCATATAGGGCTTTGCCATTTTTTAACCAATTGCAGGGAAATAACTCTTTAAATCTCTCGCTTTCCAAAGTCTCCTCTTATTCATTATTATAAAATATTCTATGAAGTCATATACAAAATAATGTTTATCTACTGTATTTGAGACAGACCATTCAAATTTTTACCACAAAAAATCAATGGTTTAATCATGCAAGTAAAAATCAAACCATGTTATTTCAGTGATATATTGTTCCTTATTAGATACAGATGAACATCAATTTTCTAAGTTAATTTGGAGAACATGTGTAATTGGGTTTCCTCCAGAGCACAAAGGCATCTAAATTACTTGAATGATTGGGGTTTTTCTTTTCTCATGGATGTACATTTGGTGCTGAGGGGGTGCTTAACGCTGAAGAGTGTTTTTTGACTCCAGTACATCCTCTGAACACTCACTGGCATGTTTATTATTAAGATCTATTATTATATGAGAAGCATTTTGGGATTTAAAATATGTCTACCTGTTGAAACACAGAAGCTCATTCATGCCATTCTCTCTCACAGAATAGGCTGCCCTAATACTCTGCTCAGTGCTCTGCCAGACAGACAGATTACTTGAGCTACACAACTGTGTATCATGAAGAAACACAAGCTTACTTCCCTGATGATAGTATCACTACACAGCCTTCCCATAAAACAAAGGGAGGAATTTACTGTTTTTATGTCAGACTACAAAGGAAAAACCTGTAGTAGCTAGGAACATCAGTACATCAAGGAGTTGTCTTTTCAGCTCTACAAATGTGATTGAGTCACTCTACAACCAGATCAAACTGACACAACATATTCATAGCATCTCATGAAGGTATGACAGTTTCGTCTGTACATGACACTAGCAAAGTTTAATTCTTTCCAATGCAATTCTCTTCCTTCCTAGTGAGTGATTTGTTATATAGGTATCTGCACTTTGGGACATGATTTAATGGCCATGGTGGTGCTAGACTGATGCTTGGACTCAATCCCAGAGGTCTCTTCCAACCGAAACAATTCTATGATTCCGTGATAAATATAAGATTGCATTAAATATAAAACGGACTTCTGAATGTTAACCCTAAGTACATTTTCACAAAAAGCAGGGCTCATTCCTCTTACTAACCACACAGTCTTTTTGAAGAAGGTTCAGTCATAGACAATTCTGTAGATTGTCACCATAGTTTACATTTTTAAAACAAGCTAATTATAGTATTGTATCATATATTAGAAGCAATCTCCACTGACTTATTAAGATCCTGGATGCTTGCTTCAGGGTATTTATCAAAATAAATAAATATAGGTGCCCCTAAATCAAGCTACCAAAATTAACAGAGGATCTTTTAAAATTCTATTAATATTTATTAATAATACTACTTAATGATTAATCAATAAGGAATACTTTATTAATAATTTTAAGAATTGCTTTTGAAAGCCAAATAGAATTACTCAAAAAGAAGATTTTATTTAAGAACACAAAACACTTCTCATGTGAGAAACCTTAAAATCAATACAGATGATACAGATGACTAACATTTTAATTGTGTGTTTTCCTTCCTTTATTTCAGTTTAGATACTGAATTGAAACAATAATCTCCATGCATTGAAATAGGTTATCCAGGGAGGTGGAGTCACCATTCCTGAAGGTGTTCAAGAAATGTGTGGACATGGCACTTCAGGATGTGATTGAATGGCCATGAGGGTGTTCGGTTGACAGTTGGACTCAATAATCTTAGAGGTCTTTTCAAACCAAAAAATTCAGTAATTCTGTGATTCTATGCCCTCTACGTACAACAGCAAAACTAAAAACTTCATGGAGGAAACTTTTAGTTGTGTTCAAAGAGCATGTGTTTTTTTGATGGAAGATAAATATCCATTTCCCTCCATTTTAATATTTGAATATGAAAAAATAATGATTTTTCCTGTATTTTCTTATTTCTCAATGTTATATTCCATGTATGAAAAATATCACAATGGTGTTTAATGGATTTTCTGATGAAACAAACTCAATTAGCTGTTTTCTGTACTCAGATTAAATGTCTCCAAATTTGACACATTTTTTAAATCTTTAAAACAAGACTCTTTTACAACAATAATCTCTGATGACAGTCATAGGACACAAATTAATACATAGGTCTGTCTTACCTAATAATAAATACTGTGCAATCAAACTAATCTCTTTTTAGAGAGATATACATTGATTCACCACTCACACAAGATTTTGAGAAGTTTCTGGTTTTTAACTGTTCAGACCACAGCACATGATTCTCAGCTATTTGTTGCACAACATGATCACACAGAACAAGATCCTGGCTGAAAACTTAGCACTACTGTATTACCAGAATTTTAAATTGCAATTATACAATTTAAATCAGAAAAATATTCATTAGATTATTACTTCTAACATAATTTTGACCCATCTTAACAACACTTTAACTCCAGTTAACGTAAAACTACGTGACATAACTAGATGTCTAGTTGTGATGGAGGATTTGGGGGAAATCACCATATCTTAAAATTTCAAGTTTCTAAAGTAACCAAAACAATCTGTTAATTTGAACATAATCCAACAAACAGTTTTAGCTGGGTAGGAAAAAATAGTGAAGAAACACTTTGAAAAAAAAATATAAAATAGGTTGTTGAAAGCATGTCTTTAAATATTTTAAATAAATTGCCTGTAACTTTCGGTTTGGGGGGAGTTATAATTTTATAGCAGAAAGATCATGCTTCCTTTCCTGAATGAACTAAATTTAAAGACAAACCAAAAACAAATTTCAATATTTTACATTTTTTTTTAACAAAGATACAAAATTTGAAATATTTAGCTGTTGAGGTTTTGGCAGTGCTTTTTTGTTTTGTTATTTCCTTTACTAAAGTTAAGCTTTCATCCTTTTCTTTCTTTTCTTAGTATTAGCCCAAAAATAAAAATTCATCCTTAATTTAGTTATGAATGTTTCTACTTTACGGTCACCAATTTCTTAAATTTGTTAGTGTGATCTGCTGACTACAGGAAATTTTTAGATGACCAAAAGATACCAATTTCTAAGGGTGTTATGAATGGTCACAACAAAATTATATTCTGTTGGTACTTTAACAGTTCTCTGACTTCCATGGTGAACAGGATTCAACAAAACTTTGATAGAGCTGTGTATGTTGTTTCCCTGACACTTTTCAAATATACCAAAAACTTAACACCTTTAGCTAACTACAGACAAAAAGAGTAGGAGTACAAAATGGGAAAGAACTACAGAAAAGTCTGAAGAAACATGCCTTCTTCCTTTAAATTCTGAGTTTATCCAGACTGGTAACAGCACCCACTGTCATTTTGTCACTTACTTTGACAGTAGCATACATTGCTTCCCATGAAATGCAAATACAAAACAAGCATCATTTGCATTTTCATCTTTTTTCCTTGTTCTATATGCATTCCATACACTTTCTCTTGTCAAAAGGTGAAGATTTTTGGTACATGTGTGTCACTGGTGCTAGGAAGAGTGGAAGGTATACTATAATGGACTTTGACATGAGATTGTGGGAAGATGAGTTGACCAACAAATGGTCTTTCTCATAAAGATTTTGAATTTGAAAAATATAAACCATTGAAAGATATCCCTTGGAAACTGTATTGGTCAATTCAATATTATGACATTCAATCCACAGGAAAACCTCTTTCCTCAGGCATTCCTACACCCTGTGATGTCTCATGTAGAAAGCAGAGAATAGTGACTACTGGGTTGCTATGAAAATAATTGTTTCTGTTTGTTGTGACTTTTTTACCTAATTGAAATACGAAGAATAATATTACAGAAAACTCAAATCAATAAGCCTGGGAAGATGATGCATCCAAAAATAGCAGCAGTCTCTTCTGCTACAAAATTTGTTTCCCTGGAAAGGATTGAATAAGAAGGCTTACATTCTGAACTAGCTTAACTCCATTTGAAAAGACACTGCAATAAAAGCAGCTTCGGTGAATATCTGTGTGTGTGTGTGCGTATATATCTATATCTGTATATCTCTCACCTAAAGGGAGCCTACAAGAAAGCTCAAGAGAGATTCCTTACACATGCATGTAGTGATAGGACAAGGAGTAGTTGCTTAAAATAAAAAAGGGTAGAATTAAATTAGATATAAAGAAGAAATTTTTCACTGTAACAGGTTGCGCACAGAAGCCGTGGACGTCCTCTCCCTTTAAGGGTTGAAGGCCAGGTTGGATGGGGCTTTGAGCAACCTGTTCTAGTGGAAGGTATTCCTGCCCATGTCAGGGGGTTGAAATTAGATGATCTTCGGGTCTCTGCCAACCCAAACCACTATAATTCTATGAAATAATAAGATCCAGTCTTGTAAGGCTATAAGTATCTGTCAAGTATTCAGTCAGACTCAATAAATAATCTAAGCAGGTAAAAGGGGATACAACTGGTTTGAATTAGACACACAGTCTTAATGTAAGAAGGAAGTCCCTGCTGAATTACATGCTACACAACAGTGATTCTAAAACTCCACAGGTGCAAGAGTCACCTGCTCTATAGTTCCTTAGTCTCATGCACAAACACGTAGGCTTTGACAGGATTAAGAAGCTTACATCCAAGCTAACTAATATATACAAATTAAGTTCTTAATTTCCTGAATACTTTGAAAGGTTTGACCTAATAAATACTTTCCAACACATAAAATGTGTGGTAGGACTAAATCCAGAGAATGTTACTTACTTGTTTGTTTGCTTTTAAAGCAGTTAAGACGTGGAAGTAAAACTGCTTTTCTGTTGCAAAATATTCATGTTCTGATTTGACTAAAGCACTAATACACATGGTAGGATATGAGAATTCAGTTCTTTTTAAGGTAATGAAAAATCCCTTAACCACTGAGCTCACAGTTCCAGACATCACATCAGATGGCAATATTAATAATATGTATGTTTAAAAGCGAAAGTGCTTCAGTGAAAGACTGTGAATGACATCATCTCTTTCAGATTGTGGCAGCAAATAGGTATCTCTGCAATGATGCAGGAATGCCACAGCCTGTGCAATCTCTACTGCTCCCACAACACTAGGTACTTAAAAGTTTGGCAGTATAGAGAGTATTGTAAGCAACAAGTTGTTTGAGTCAGCCAGAATTCATGGTGTTGACGTTGTTTACAATGATGCAAAATCTTTGAAGAAACATTACCTCAACATCTGCCTGTCCCAGTCCTGCCATTCCCAAATCGTTTCTTTTCCACAGTTCCCATAGCAACTCATACTAGTCATACCTTCAGTAGTTCTGATCTCACATCAGAGAAACAAATTATGCTTTGTCATTTTGTCCTTCCTAGTTGTTTCTAAGCCTTTGTTTGGAGATTTTTACATTCCTGTGCAGCAGCACTGTGCAGCACCCAGAGATTATCACTTACAGCCTTTTTTCTGGTTCTTACGAATCACTCTGCATGACAATTACTTGTTTCTCCCCCCACAAAGGTCTAATTACTGAAAAACTCTATATTTAGAAGAAATAATAGTCTTCCACTCTTGAGAACTGCTAGTGTGTTAAGTCAGGTACCTCAGAATGGGATGATACTGTGAATATGCAGAAGTACTGCTAGCATGCAAAGTGTGCAGCTGTTTAGAAAACACTGACTGTAGAGGATCTTCATTCCTGCTTCTAAGACATCTTATCAGGAACTGCAGGGAGGTACCTCTACTCACTAAGAATTTACAGCCTGAAAAGATTTCCTGAAATTAGAAGGCTATGCTTTTTAAATAATTCTTGTGAAATGCAGTTCATTGTGCTGGAAATCTTTTTTGATAAAAGTGTTTCATCCACAAAAAAAAAAGACCTAATCCATTATGGAGTAGATGAACAATAGCAGAGGTGGTTTTGTAACCTCCCTGAATATTTTCAACACACCCAGAGGCAAGTGCTGCAATAGAAGTCTTGCAAAATATTTATGAAAGCAACAGAAACTATTCATTTTTTGACATTACGTATTACTTTTAATACTAAGTTAAGAACACTTTGTTATTTTTTCCCATTTTTCACTTTCTCAAGTGATCAGTCAGCAAGCATAAACTAATCTTGTTTTATTGATACGATGAATTTAAGAACTATCACTATACCCAATGATCTTTTATTTTCTAGGTAATTATATTGACAAATAACTGAGACTGTTACCTTTTAATTACTTTAAGTGGGAAATCAAGTGCTTTCTTCCTATACCATATTTTTCATCTCTTCCCATTTTGTGGCATTTCTTTTCTTTTTATTCTTGGTGATAGGCATGTGGAACAAAAAGAGCACCACACTCCGCACAGAACCACTTCACGTTTCTCATTCTCCCTTTGGGGATTTTCTGAAGAGCTGGGTTTTGCAGCATACCTTCCCCCACCACCGTAGAAAGGACTAGTGCTTGGTACCTCCCTGAATCCATCAGGAGTCTTATGCTCACAACACAGGCTGACAAACTCTGTCCTGAGGACGCCTTGAGGCCATAGTGGTGTCAAGAACGATTTGATAAAGCTTTTTTTCTCTATAGCAGCCATCATGCCATTCCAATGAGAGATATAAAGGTGAAAATATGTACAAGTAGGTATTTGCTGAGTACAGGAAACTTAGCAGAAGCCAGGTCAGAAGCAAATAATTTTGGATGGCAAGGCAGTCTAAACCATGTGTTTGAGGCAAGCAAAGAAACGCCAGTTAAATAAATTCTGAGAATGCCAAATTACCTTCTAAGACAAATGAGACAAAACAGGAAATGAGACATGAAATAGCCCTGACTCATTGAAGCACATAGCAGGGCGTATTAAAGTCAGCCAATCCACTAGACAAGCACTACTTCCTGCAAAGACAGGCCTTTGATTCCAGTAGCAATTCACTGGAGCTAACTCCATGTTCTTCCTAAAATGCAGACTACCCTCTAATTATGGCTCTCAGACAGGATTCTGCTGTTTTCTCCTAGGACTAATAATAAGTCTGCAGACTGTGAACAGGTTGTTGAACTGTTCTGTAGTGCTGCACCAGTTTTGCAGTTTCTATTTCAACATTTTTAACCAAGATCAAAACCAGATTGCCATGAGAACTGATAGATCTAAACTTGTAGAAAATATCTCACGCCAAAAAATTCAGATGGTTTTGCAAAATCTATTTTAAGAGTTGGTAAGATTACAATGAAAATTGAGTTATTATTCATTTATTGGTTTTATTATTGTTATTATTACTTTTATTATTATTTCATTTTATTCTTTCTCTTCCTGGAATAATCAGTGTACAGGACATAATCTACACCTACAGCACAGATTGTCTAAGGAAACAAATTCCACAGGAAGAGTGGGAGAATGAGACATAGCCTATGTAAAATAGTTTTTAGACCATAAATACATACTTTTCACCTTCATATACCACTTCTAGCTTACTAATTTGCTATTATTTCCTCAGACAACAAACTAAGTGACTCTTTAGAAGAGATCTGCAAAAAATACAGGGATTCATTACAAGGGATTATATCAAAAGGAAATGCCTTTAGGTGTATGGGAATACAAGCATGAATAAAGATGATGCTATGTGAATAGTAGAAAAGCAAAGATGAAAGACCACAATTTTAATAAATGCAACACAGCAGTAACATTATAAAGCACAGACAGAAGAACACATTTTTTAATATGCTTAGCAACCTCTCCTAAACAACTCCAATATCCTAATTCATGCAGTTCAGGGATTGGGAAAAATACTACTCCTCAAGCAATGGAGTACTCCAGAAAGTGCTTCAATTTCTTGCTGAACTTCAGGTCTAAATGCACATCCAATAACAAGTGTATATGCATGGATGGTCTATGTGCACATTTATATACATGTGTGCACACACACTCCCTTCTGTGGTGGGGCATGAAAATGTAGTACAGCTACAGAGAAATGAATCATACTACTAACAATCAAATATTTGACTTCTAAACTGTCTGATAACAAATGGCAGATAAATATTCTGACATATCTATGTAGATATGCATAGATATTGTGGAATCTTTGAAATGGGATTCAAAGCTTAGACATTATCAAGGGCTATTTAGCATTACACTTGCTATGATAACCACTCAATAAATTCCAGCATTGTTTAAAAATTATAATTAGGAAACTGAAAATGCATATTCTACAATGTTTATTGTCCATCACAGGTTTTAGTGCAATATGTCTGATGGACTACTCTAGTGTAGGATAAAGACCAATGGCAGAAATGCCAGTCTCTGTATTGCTGATGATAAAAAGGCTGAGTGCTTGCCAGCAGCAGCTTGCTGTCAGTAAAAATGAATCTGAAACAGATGCCAACTGCCTCAACAGCTTGAGCCATATACATTTTTGATTAGACAAAGACATAAATCATGACAGAAACACCTAGGTGCAAAGCACATCAAAGAATACCACTATTACACAACAGTTCAAATTATAAAGTTATCTACTCTTGCATTTCTCAATTAGACAAATCTGCTCATGTCTAAATTTGTAAACCCAGCATGCTGAGTGTTAAAATTATGAATTCAAATAGAACTTGGAAAAGGCTGTTGTATTTTTATATTTCATCAGTCTTGGATACTGTTTTACTAACACACAAAGATCTTTTTACTCACATTGGAGCAAAGTTTTCAGTTTTCTACTTAATGTTTATGCCAAAGCAATATGTATGCATTACTGGACTGGATACATGGATAAAAATCACTAAGCTTTTTCCCTCCTACCTACCTTCCATGCAAATCAGAAGTTTCTAGCTTTGGCTAATCATGCACAGGAAAACAACAGCTTTATTTAGCACTGGGCTAAGTACTGATAGTAGGCTGAGTGAGGCAATTCTTCTTGTTTACCTAGCCCACACCTGGGTTCACCAGTATAAGACACTGGTGAAGGGTCACTAAGACGAGTGAAAGCACTTACACATACAAGGAAAGGCTGAAAGAGCTGGGACTGTTCAATCTTTAGAAGAGAAGACTCAGTGGGATGTTATTGATGGATATAAATATATGAAGGGAGAGTGGAAAGAAGCTCAGTGGTGCCGTGACAGGACCAAAGGCAAGAGGCACAAAGTTAAATGCAGGATGTTCTGCCTGAACATCAGGAAACACTTTTCTACTATGAGGGTGACTGAACACTGGTACAGGTTGCCCAGAGAGGCTCTGGAGTCTCTATTCTTGGTGACTCCAGTGGACAAAAACATCTTTGTCTTCTCTTGTCCTGGGTAACTGGCTCTTGGTGGCCTTGCTCAAGCAAGGGGGTTGGATTAGATGATATTTGAAGCACCTCCCAACCTCAATCATACAGTATGATTCTGTGTGATTCAAAATTATGTTAGGGTTTATGAAGTCTAAGTTCAAATCGGTTTACATTTCTTCATTTTACATATTTAGTTTAGTTCCAGAATTACATATTCCCTAAGACTCCAAGTACCTAGAAGGGAATGCACAAGACAGAATAGAATAAAACCCTTGAATCTAAATAAAAAATATGTAAACATTTCTGTTATGTTTAAATAAGAAAGTTGAATGTTGAAATTGCATGTATGCATGTGTTTGCTTTTTCAAGAAGATGAAGATTTTGTTTTAGTATTCCCTCTATACCTAACCAGTTTTATCTTCTAACTGCTACCATTTAAGTCTAGATGGAATAATTTTATTCATAACTATTCTTTCTGTAGGCTGCAAAATGAGCAATACTAACATTTAAACAATTTTCATTTGTGCTTTTTTTCCCCTGAAATTCTACAGAAATTTTAAAAAGAGAATTTCAAGTTGAAATACATGTTACACACAGTCTGTCTCGTCAAAAGGCATATTTTTTTTCACTCCATGTTGTCTAGAAAACATAATTTTTAAAATTATTCTAAGTATCCCCTCAGGGTGACTGAATGAATACCGACTACAGATGTACTTCGATTTTTCTTAAATTATTCACAGGAAATATACAGTCCACTTCCTGGCTACAATGCAGTACCAATAGTTAAATTCAAGTCACATCATTTTGTCTTTTTCTGTTGAGTCAATGACTTACTTTTTACACACATAGACACAAAGTGTTAACTATATCCAAACTAGCAATTCATCGAGTTGTTTGTAGATTTACTCACAAAGTTTAACTTGACCATGATTGGTTGCTATCAGCCTGCATGCTGTCTACAAATTCACCTGCTGATCTAAACTATCTTATGAACATTCCTATCAAAGAACAAGAAGAATATTAAATTATTGTTCTCATGAGGTTTATCCTATATTGTGCTAGAGCATCTTTCAATTTACAGAGAACTGGAAATTTTTTTCTCTTGGTTAATCTACTATAAGAAATTTAATGAATTTAACTGCTTCTACCAAAGTCCATATAGAAAGAGCTCAGCAACACTCCATTCAACTCTGAATGGAGGAAAATAACAGTTTCTGCTAAGTTGGTAGCAAGCACAGACCTAAAATGTAGACCCTTCTTGCACCTGAGCTTAGTATAGCTTAGCTGCACATTGTGCTTCTAATCCTAAGGATGTGAGAAAAGATTTCAAAATGCTGCCAGCTTCTCTTACCCTGAAATTAGAACACGTGTTATCAGGAAGATAATATCACACTATGGAAGCTGAAAAGTAAACAGTAGCATTATACTTTATTAAGGCCTACATTGGTTACCAAGTCAGTTCATTCCAATAAGGGAAGGAAAGATTTAAGCTTTCGCTTTAAGAACCACAATGCATAGAAGTCTTTCAAAGTTTTGTTGTTTGTTTTTTTTTTTTTTTGACCTACAACGGATTGGTTTTTGTTGGGTTTTTTTTAATTATTATTATTATTTCACATTGCACAGTATTGTGCTTAACATCAGTAATTGGGCAGACTGTTAGGCTAGCAGAAGACAATATGAATAGAAGGACTAACAAGGAATCTGTAATTCAAAACTGCTACCATATTCAAACTTCCAGAGGTCTCAGTGCCACCCTTAAGAATCAGCAGAAAGTAAATCTCAAGTCTCTATGCCTTTTTCTCTGTGATTTCTTTGAGGGTCTGACACTCTGAAGACATAACAAAAACCCTGGTAATTAAGACAGAAAGTCTATCCAGTTTGCCCAGATCACACATTTCTGCTAACACAAACACCTGTTCATTTCAAAGACCCTGTGAGCAGGAGATCCCACTGAAGTGTAAGGCTTCCAAATTAGCTGGGGCCTCTGATGGAAACCAGAAGTGTTATGAAAACTATTCAAGGGTAGACATACACAAAATGGTCACTTTGTTGACTTTGTATGCAAGTTGTCTGTTCATAAGAGGAGAAAATGCTCAATTAGAATTAGGTAAAGGTGAAAGTAAAATAATTTTGTCAAAAAGAAATGTAGTTGGCATGAGTCAGAGGGGAGTCTTGGCATGAAAGGCTGACCTGTCTAGATAACTGTATGAGTAAATGCAACATTGGGTCAAAATCACTGCAGTAACAATGTTGGAAGCAACAAATTTGTATATGAATGCAATGGAATTATCTACAAAATTACGATTAAATACAGCATAAGTGTATACATACAGCCGGCCATTGAAAGGGGTCAGTATTGAGATTGGTTGTAGACAGAATATGATCATAACCCGTAAGACAGATGTAAGTCTGTCTTTGCCACTAGTTTTCCTCCAATGTCTCTAAGCTTTATCTATTGATCTGAGACATAACAGCCCCTAAAAACATGAATAATTGCTATTGAGGAGGAAAGCAGCTTTATCCTTGTTATTTTAGGGGTAAATGGAGACCTGTTTGCGTTCTCTGCACATGTATAAGCAAAACAAACCTATAATGCTCTCCTTGAGATGATTTAAGTGGTAATGTAGTGCAGACATGCTGCAAAATCATGTGCCACGTGCTAATATACATCTGTAAATGTTTAATTAAGATTAAAGACTTTTAGAATAAAGTAATTTCTTCAACCCTTAGATGACACTCTGAGATACATTAGTGAGTTCCTAAATGAGAGACATTAGAGCATTATTTTACATGAAATAAACAATTTCTATTTTTTTTTTTAACATATGCATTGAAGGCATGTGAAATTGTAAAGACCAATTCAAGGCAAGCAGTCACAGGAAGGAGTACAGTTCATGGTTCACTTTTTTTTTTCTTTTTTTTTTTAAGCTTCCTTTTTTAGGTGCTTTGCCTATCAAAATATAATAGTTTACAGAAATGCTTCTGCTCCTCTTTTACCTCCCTCTAAATATATTTACAGTTCTGAAAGGCAAAGAGAATTCTACCAATTTGCAGCTACTTTTGCCTCTGATAAAATTTATGTAAAAACATTCAAAGATGAGTTGATAACAAGACTAAAGGAGTGATGATACAAAGATAATACAAAATGCAAAGATATAAGTATTTATTTTCATCAAGAAAAGCATTGCATGTAAACCTGCTTTGTTAAACCTTAGTTTTCAGAAGAAACATTCCTGTCTTTGTGACAGATAACAGACTTCCCAAAAATACAGAACTTATGTTTCTGATATCACTGTGAGGGAGGAAATGGGATTAAACTTCAAGAAAGGAAGGATTCAGAAGAAAATATATTTGACTATTTTTTCTCTGTAAGTGCAGTCATAATGCAAGCTACTGATAGTTTATTTTGAGTATTTCTCTTATGAAGACACTGAGCAAATATCTGCAATTCCAGGATCAGTTTGGATCATGTTCATTTTAATGCACTGTGTAACATAATTGTACACAGAAATAAACTAATATCAAATGAATGGCACTATGCCTGTATAAAACAGTTTAACCCAAATTCCAGTATTTTAAGATTTTCTGTATCTTTTTATAAAAGAAAATTTTTTTTCAATTTTATATAAAGACATGTCTGTGCACTTAATGAAAAAAAATCTGTCTATGGCCACAACCACATCAGAATAAAGATATGGCCATTGAGTGCTTCAGTTCATTGATGGCAAAACAAGTTCAAACAATATAAATGTAAGTGTATTTTGTTGTTTCTCTCTTCATTGACAGACTGATTTTGAAGACTAGAGAACAAGTGATGGAAAGAATGCAACGCTACCGTACTGGCTTCAAATAACTTTTAGCAGTGCAAGGCCATAAGACATTCAGCTTAGTTTCCTCATATTCTGAATTCATGTATTTTGAATTCAACCTTTGCTGCTGCAAAGGCTGTCAGAGACTCACAGATTTAAAAAGCAAAACTTTTTCTCACTGTTGTTTCAGCTTTGACTGTCAAAATTTCTACTTTGTTTTCTTTTTAAAATTAAAACATATTTTAAAACAAACCAAAACAAACCCCAAACCAACCCCCCCAAACTCAAAGACAGAAGAAAAAAACCAAAACAACCAAACAAAAACCCATAAAAGTTCCCACACTGAAAATATTGAGGTTTGTGAAAAGCAGCATATAGTTTTGCATTCTAAGAAGTCCAAAAAAAAAAAAAAAAAAAAAATAGACAGCCAAGATGCTGTATATAGCATTCAAATGACATTATAAGACATCATAGTTTTGTAACTTCCATTCTCTGTGAAACTTCATCAGCTGGCCAATATAGTCACTCACATGATTTGTTCTAGAATTTGTCCACCATCCTAATAAACTACAGAAAAAAGCTGTGCCAGAATTTTCAGGGGATGTCATTTGGCATTTGTTCAGGTGATAAACTATCTATGTGTTCCCAATTTCCAACTTTATCCAGGATTAAATTTTCCTTCTTTTTCATCAATGTCTGTGTATGGTAAAACCCATAGAGATTAGTCTATCTCAAAATGGTTTCAAAACTGTACTGAGCTGCCCTCCCCAGAAGTTTATTTATTGTGTTATAGGTCTTGATCTTGATGACTGAAACTCTTTGATCAAAGCAAAACCATGAAGCAATGACTTCCACTTTGTAGGAACTGTTGCAACTACTGAAACGAAACAAGAGTCCATCACACACTGCCTCCAACTGCAAAAAAATGAATTATTTATGCACAGCGGAGATATTCAGTGCAATAATGTGCAAGAGATTCTATAGTGAGAACCTGCTTTAAGATCTTGTCTATAATTGAGCATGACGAATTTTTTAACTTCTCACATGAATGATCTAATGCTGAGCCTTTTGTTTTTAGTTCAAGAGACATTTTTGTCTTCCTTTTGTTTTTTCTTCCCCTCTTCCAGTATCCTGGACAGTAAGATTTTTTTAAAATAAAATCTCCAATGAAATTTATATAGTCATAAGAAAAAAATCTGTTTTGGCAAAGGCTACATTCTTTGACTACAGATTATAAATACCCAAATTCCTCATCTCTCCTATTAATGTCAAGAATTTTGTGCAGATAGTTAGAAAAGTAACACAGAAAATATGTTTGAGAGCACACAACAGTGACCCACTATATTAAAATTATTGCTGCTTTCAAGATGGATACACACAATCACAATGTAGTGGATATTACTCAAATACACAACTCATTGAAAGTGTTTTTTTCACTCTGGTCATACTCATTTTTTCACTCATATTTTGGCTAAAAGGGCTCTCAGTGCTAGCTTCCAAACACCCAGAGTAAGATTTCTTCAGGTTCTTTCTGGAAATCAAAGCCACTGAAATTTGAGGGTCACTGTTTTACAGAACAAAAGCTATGAGGCAAATTGAGACCGAACTCAGCTGTCATATCATAAAGCTAATGTTTCATAGGGACTGTGCTACTTCTGCTTTTTGAATTAATAGCTCAAGTCAGTTTCTACTTTCTCTGGAAATCCAAGCATTTTCATATGGCACTACAAACCATTTGGTGTTGAAATGTTTTCCCTGGAGGGAAACACAACCTTCCAAGAAGACTGTCACATAGTTTCTCCGAAAGACATTTTGTACTTTTTAGAAGAGTGCTTTGGATGACAGAATTAAGTAGATTGTTCTACAGAAAAAAGGGGAAAAAATAAATTCTTCTACCACATTCACTCAAAAAAACCCAAATATCATGACACCATGAAACAGAAGTTCTTCCATGACTAGATCAATTGCGAAATCTTATCTTTCTGTTGGTATTTAAGGCACAGAAAAGTTTATCATTAAAAATCATTTTGCCTCCTCCAAAAACAGTAGGTCAGTGTTGTATTTCTTTAATACAATTAATACCAAATTCCTAATGGCTGATATCTAATTTGATTTTTAATCTGTTCATTGAAAGTAGGAATCTTTTTTAATATCACAAAATGCATTCTGTTAGAAGAGATCTCAAAGATCATCCACAGCCCAACCCTTGGCACAGCACTGAATGGTTGACACTAAACCATAACTCTAGGAAAACTAAGAGATGAGAGTTAATGGAAAGTAAGTACCAAGAAAAAATTATGACTGACTATGACTTCTGAAGAATTCTTGGTAATGGAAAGAGGATTTCCCTTGGCTACGATTTCACAATGTTTGTCCTTTTCCCCCGAACTAGCTGCACTGTGGCTTTCAGCTGTGATGGCTCACTTATGCTATTTAAGCAAAAGATATTTAAAAACAATGTCTACAAAGACGTTAAGGTGAAATTTATCAGAAATGAATTCTTGTATAAAGTTTTGAACCTTAATCTCTTAAAGCCAAATTCAACCCACCTCAGATAAAACCAGGAGCTACTTAAGTCAAATATTGATTATTTCACATGGCGTAAGAAATCAACTTGTCTTTATGCTTGTACAGAAGTAGAGAAGGAAAGCTGAGAAATGCAGTTTCCAAAAATAAGATGTAGATGTATTATTACTGTATTCAAAATACATTTTAGAAATAGAGTTGTATATTCAATAAAAAGTTGAGAAGCCTGCATTGAAATATTCTCTTTCAGGCAGAATGATACACAGTGTATGAAAAACAAAGGCTGTTTGCTGAGTTTCAGATGAATGATGTTCTACAATTTCAGTAGACCAAGAAGCAGAGCAATAATTGAGCCATTAAAAAATCACAGTGGACTACAGGGAAGACAGAGACATCATGATTAGTTGTTATCTTCATGAGCTATAAAACGGACTACAATTTCTACTACATTAGAAGTAACATAGAGTGGTAATCTAGATATCATTAGTATTTAAAAAACACAAGTTCCTGAAAATAACTTCTAAAAATCTCCCTTTTCAAGTAAATGGTTTAGGTTTTCATTTTCAAGGTGATGAGGACTTCAACCAATACAGAAATTAATCTTAAAACTTTACATATAATCTGAGTGTTTCAGAATATGACAGTAGATCAGTTAAGATATCTGTAAAATCTTCACCCCCTGCAAATTTCTTGAAGAGTAGAGATCTCTATATTTCTAAATAAAATGCTAAATTACAGTAAACCATTCATAGAAAGCTGTTATGGAATCCCTGATGTAATTTGAACAGAGAGGGTATCAGTTCCTTTTTAAATATTACTCTCTGTATTCTGCAGCAAAATCATCCTGCCCTTATACAGAAATAGCATAAATGCACAGTATAATAGCAGGACATTTTGTTTGGGGTTAGGAAAAGAAAAAGCATTTAATAGGAATATCTTGATGATACAAGGTTATCCTTCCCAGGTGTTTGCCCCTTTCAGACACAAACCCACAAAAACCTACAGGAAATAAAACCAAATCTTGGGGTTTTCAAGAGAAAATGTCAAATTGGCAGGAAAAGGCCAGGCATTGGTGACAAAATATTTTGTATTTTTCCAGTACTTCTGAACAGCTTAGATACCTAGAACCTAACCACAACAGATTCTTAAATATTATTTCCTATCAACAACTGGCATAAGACAACAATAGTATCTCATAACCAGGCTTCAGAACTTCCCTGCCTGTTTCTAAGATGATCCAGAACTAAGCTGTCTAATCTCTCACAACTTTTTCATCCTTTCAACTGCACGAAGCTAAGATAGGTATTTACAAAAGTTCTTTATCAAGTTGTTCCATTGTACTTGGACCATAGTAACATGCTCGATAGCAATACAGAGATAGGAAGAACCCAAACAAAACCTAATCTAGTAAAAAAGGCCCCGGTTTGGACCACAGAATTCCCAGAAATTTGATTTTTTTTTCCTCCGCATCCTCTCCCACCCACCCCCCCCCCCTTTTTTTTTTTTTCATGAAACTAAACACAATGGCCTTGACTGCTGCCTGAAATGAGGGTTGCAAGGACTGGGATGCAAGTCAATGCCAGCTTTACAGGATCTTTTCACACTAGGCAGTCATGTGCTTGTGCAGTCTTCAAGGTCTAACAGGTTAATTGTTTGCAAACCTGATTATTTGTCCTTCCAAACCATACTACTAAGAGCTGGAGTGTTTTGTGGATTAGCTTTCTAGATGCATACTCTTCAGTGACAAATTACAGAAAGAGTGCCAAAATAGGTGTTTGGGGCTAGACAGTCCCTAAGAAATTGTAGTCCATAGTGGATCATTTTTTATCATCTCTTGATGATTTAGGAATACGTTGTGCTACAACTTACAAGAAAGTCCTCTGAAGGAAGAGAAAATTACTAAGTTTTATGTACAAACTTGAAAAACAAAATACAAGAATTGGTATAATCTGAATTGCATAATAACTTTGCATTTATCTCCATTTTTGTTCATTATATTAAAAATTCTGAAGTTTAGTATTTTACACCTTCTTGTATTCAATGAAATCTAGCAAATATCTAGCAAAATTTTGATTTCCAGGATTATACCATTAGAAAATAAAATAAGTGTGCATTTTGTACAAATGGTGAATTACTAGATAAAGCAGTTCAAACTGCAGGAGAAAATATAAACTTCAGGAATTTTAGCACAAATCACGTGGCTGTATAAAAAGTGTGACTGCTTCAATAGTGACTTCTCTATATTTAAAATCTTTCTTGCAGTCTTTGCTTAGCTACACCTGACAGTACTATGCATTTTTGCATAGAAGGAGTGATGTTAAAACGGAAATGGAAAGATAAACAGACTAAACAGTCTGGTTTGATAGTTGTAATGACAATTCACTGTGTTTCCATCTCCTTTCTGTATTTTGTATTTTATTAATCCATCTGTACTTTTATACTGAATGCCACATGTAAAGAATAACCTTCTTTCCTTTTGAAGCCATGTCAGAAGATGAGAGACAGTCCTTTGAAGAGCAAATGCTGCTTGATTCACTCCTTCATTAATGTCAGACTGCACTTCTGAGGAACAATAGCATTACTTGGACAACACAGTTTTCAATCTGAGAAAGAAATGGCTATTTACTTAACTTGTTTATCTAGCAAAAACATTCTGAAAAACAGAATATAAATATTTCCACGTGAAAATATGTAAAGAGCTGCTTTATGTCCAGAAACTCCTGACCTGAACTTTATTTGTCTTTGCAGGATTTTACATAAGTTGATATTATTAAAGGACCTTGTTTCCTGTATTTTTCTGTGATGTCTGCACTTCTGCATTTAGGAAAATTACTACTATTGGAAAAGACGGTCTCCTTTTTTACAACTGTTTTGAAATAGAAAGATCCAGAAAAAACTCTGTCTTCCTGAAATCACTTCACAGTGTCTTTTCATGGGAAATTTCTGCCTGAGCACGCAATCTGCAATGACCATGTTATACCTTCAGATAAATCTCCTTCCATTGCACTCCTAAATACATGGGCTTCTTTCTAGCTTGAATCTACTGCCCCATGTATTTTAGATGCAAATTATGAAATATTTAAAACATAATCATGAACAAGCATCTTTACTGACATTTTAGATGCTTCAAACTTCAGAAATGTTTCTAGCAAAATGAAAGAAACATTGCTAATATATAAAGACTTCTATAAGATCTCTTTGCTTCATAAGGGAAAAGGCAAGAAGGAATTAACAAATCTGTATTTTGAGGTTGCACAGAATCAAGAGTTGAGATTATATCTAAAATGACAGTTTTTCATATGAAAATCAGTGGTTAGTATTCTCTAGACAGAACAAATTTTCTTTCATATGAAAGCAGAGCTGCAAGAAACAGCTCCAAATGTGAGTACAGTGTCAGGAAATGTCAATGGAAATTTGGAAGAGTTTGCAATTTTCATAATCTGCAAAAACAAAAGTCTTTTTTCTATCTTATTTCCTCTTACCTGTGCACGGTCACGGAACTAGTATTTTAAAATACTGACACAAACTGTGGAGGAAAAAAGACTTAACAAATTACATTGACTCAGACAGATTTTTTTTTTTTTAAATAGGACAGATTTGGTGCTGCAAATCTGTTCCTTTTACACTTATTTCAATGCTTTATTATTCAGATATAACAATATAATAATAACAGCATTAGTTGCAGAATAATGGTCTACAAACATCTGCACTACAAACTGTTTCCCCTAGGACACAGATCAGACCTGGTGGATAAGACCCCAACTTCACAAGTGGATGCATATGCTTGGTTTGTTCTGTATCTTAACATGAACATTCAGCAGCTGGTCAGGTGTCAGTGGTTTTATCATGTCAGTAGCTTCACAGCTTTAGAATCCAACAAATATGACAACTCCATAAAAAGGCCACCCTTTCAGTGACCTTTTAAATCTCCTCTGATTTCACTTTGTGGTTTTCTCAATTTAAAATTAAAACAGAAAAAAAAAAAAAAGGTGAGGATACTGAAATTCTACTTTGATTTTCTCATCATAATAGAAAACATTTTTACAGCACCTGCTTCCTATGCTAAACTTTAAGTGCTGTATAAACTCAAACCAATGAAAGAACCACCCCACTCCCATCAAATGTAGGACTATGCATTTAGATAAATATAGTAATCATCTAAAAACTCCTATTGATACTCTACTTAAGAATAACAAAGACAGAGACCAAATTAAAAAAAAAAAAGAAAAAAAAAAAGAAGGTAGAGAGGTAGGGTGCCCACTGTGACTGCTATCTGGAGGAAAACAGGTTCATAACTCTTCAGAAAACTGCAGCAGTCTTCTGACAAATATTTAGTACTTTGACACTTAGGTCTCATCTAGAAGACTGAATAATCTCTCAGTCATACTCTGCCACAATATGTAAGTAAGGGATGTGTTTCCTTCCAGCACCATGTCCTGCATTTACTATGAGAAGTGACCTCCCATCCAAGGATTTGCCAGCTTCAACTGTCAACTCTGAAGAGCACAAAATGCTATGTAGAAAGGACAACATAAATATTCTGCTTTCAAGAAAGACATCCATTTATGCTTAACAATTTTTGTTTAAATAAGTCCTTTGAGAAAGCCTCCTGCAAAATGTAAAGATTTAAGTTCAGATATCTTGCAGTAACCCTCTGTGCAAAAATAACACCTCCCTAGTACCAATTCAAACTCCCCACTCTCCTTTTCAACCCTGGTCAGAAAACTATTTTCTCTGAGTACGTTTCTCTGAAATTATATTGACAACTCCTTGAGAGTGCAGCAGAGAATAAAGCAAGCAGGAGGGCAGAAGAAAAAAGATGGAGCCTTAGTAAGTATGCTCTATTTACACAGTGCAAGAATCAGGAGAGGAATACCACCATTTCCAGGAGGTGTATCACACTGATACAACTCCTAAGTACTATGGGCTGTCCCTGGCTCCTGGACTCTGTATTTTCTGATTGCAGTTCTCTTTCCCTCTCTCAGTAATTACACAAGCATGCTGTAGTTTAGTTTATTGAAAAGAGCAAAAAGCTCTGAAAGCTTTCAAAACAATTGAACATGGCTGATCATTCTGAGCAATAAAAACTTATGTATGAAGTTACACTAGCCTAAATTATGCATTATCACTTTGCTCCAAGAATGGTGAGGATAAACTTTTACAAAAAAAAAAAAATATTAAAGGTGAATGTTTGGACTATGCTGCAATTTCATAATATGCTCTGTACAAGAACAGAAGCCTGGATACAACACAGAATCTTTGCAGCTGATGTATTCTGAAGTTTTTTTTTTTTTTCTTTTTTCCTACTGGAAATAAACAGAAAACTCTCTGTGTCTTCCCCTTAATATGGACTTGACATTGTTTCACATGGGATTCCCACTGACAAATCAGAAAAGACTAGAGGATTCATAAAATGCAAACGAAAACCAAATTATCTTTGGTTATATGTCTCAAAGAAGGTAGATCTTTTGGAAGGTAGTAATAATTTCTAGAAACATAGAAATCTGAACCATAATGTTTTGTTCTCTATTGTTTCCATAGAATGTAAACAGAACAGTATGTTTTAACTATGGTAAAAAAAATTATGATACTAGAAAATCTTTTCACACAAAAGCTACTCATAAACTCTTTGAGGAAACTGAATTTAAAATATTGGTGGGTGGAACCACCCTAAATTTGACAGACACTTGACAAAGGCCAGGGCTTGCCAAAGACCTGATAAAGATGGGCACTTCACAGTGATTAAACTGCACCTCAAG
Organism: Indicator indicator; assembly: GCF_027791375.1. NCBI lineage: Eukaryota > Metazoa > Chordata > Aves > Piciformes > Indicatoridae > Indicator > Indicator indicator. The sequence goes on from NC_072018.1 coordinate 16,184,492, forward strand.
GTCCAGGCCTTTAGCCTGCCTTTTGCCCTGGGCTTGCTTCCATCTAATTGCAAAGAGCACAGTGCATGTTTGACAAGGGTATAAATGGAGAACTGGTGTAGAGCTGATTTTTGAGTTGGTTCCCTAGAAGCAAGCAGACCTTGCAATTAGACCTTCCCCTTAGACTGGGATGCTATTCTAAGGATATGTCTGCAGATTGAGTCCTCACACCACGCCTTTTGTCTGTGGGTAGTTCTGGGGAAACCTTGAGTGTAAGGTTTTCCATTTTATGAGTGACTGTGCAGATATTTTGGCTTCTCTTTCCAGACAGAATATTCCTTTAAGCTTAGGAATTAGTCGTGTAGTAGTAGTATATCCTCACCTGACATCCAAACTTGTAATTTGATTGTGTCAGAAGAAGTGCCAAGCAATTCTTGATACAATAAATCCACATTCTGGCTAGATATTGATGTCTGTTTTGTGAATGCCTCCATGACAATATTCCTCTCTCAAATGTTTCTGCAGCATCCTCCAACGACATTTTAAAAGTGATATGTGGATATAAGTAAACTGAGTTAACAATTCAAGAAAGTTGTAAAGTGCTTTTCTGCACTCATTTTGAAGGGGTGAAGACCAGCTGTTGTTGTTTTCTCAAAATGGTTTTAAATTAAAAAAATTCTATTTTTAAAGCTTCAGACATCAAAATAATAGTTAGAACTGTTCCATTGTTTTTCTTGGGGGGAGGGAGGGAAGATGCAAAACTCCTGAAATAAAATAAAGCATGTTTCATTCCAAGTGTCAAGAAAGATCTGAAACAGCCATTTTTTTCCACCTAAAAGGCCTATGTGAAACAGGACTTAGGATAACAGTCTATTTAATTTAACTCCTGTAAACACTATGATGGATCTCTCAGTGGTAGCCTCATTAATCCATATTAGACACCTGTCCTTCCTTATGAATCAACAGAAACTGTTAGTTACCCTTAATTTAGGAAGCAACCTGCCTAATCCTTGCTTGAGGCTGATGCCCACTAGAGAATGGCTTGCTTTCAAAAGAATTGAACATTGTTCTGTGGCTGATCATTCTGAGCATTAAAAGCTTAATGTATGAAGTTACACTAGATTCTGAATTACAACTTTCCTCTAAAGGAAAGGATAAACTTTGACAAGAGAAAAATCAAAGGTAAATGTCTGGACTAAGCTGTAATTTCATAATATGCCCTGTGGAAGGACAAGATAGCTGAGTAAAACACAGAATCTCATCAGTCAGTGTATTCTGAAAGGCTGGGTTTTTTCCTACTGGAATAGTTCTGTGCATAAAAAAAAAAGTGTATGTATATATTACTCCTCATACATTTTGCAAATCTGCAAGGATGTAAAAAATACATTTTTATAAACAGGAAACTGAAGAAAGGAAATTAAGCTGTGGTTTCTAAAGTCACAGGACTAAGATTCAAAAGCTTTTGGTTTTGGTATTTGTGATCTGAATATTTTCTCCTTACTGATATATTTAATTTCACTTGAAGAAAAAAAAAACAAACAGAAAACAACAACAATACTATTTATAACTAGTAATGTTAACAATGACGTTATACGATTGCTAACACAAACTCATTTATTCCAATCTTTACTGAAATTGAAAGAATTGGAAGCAAAACCTGCTGCAGTCACATCTGATGTAAAGCAGTTTGGTCTGCTTCATAGGGCTCCTCTGTATTATTGATTACTGCTACTGTCTTTCAACACATCTGCTTTCCAAGACTCTGAAGCACAGAACGCTCGGAGTGTAAACATATGCAGTTTCCTAGGAAAAGATTTGATGAAATTATGAAAACCATTCTGCTGTATTTTACTGTGCAATTTGCCTCCTTGTTGGTCAACCACATTGTAAAGATCAGGGGTAAAACTGCAGTGTGACAAAGACTTCCTAGCTACTCCTTTTGCAGTAATTTAAGTGTAAGATTTAGTTAAATCTCCAGTAGAAAAGGGGCAAAAATGTTAACAGTGCCAAAGGACTACAGTGATATCTTCAGATAAATAAAGGTCCATGACTGCACTGCATTGAAAAAAATAGTTCTCTGATCACATTTATTTGGCAAAGAAAACGTGTGCTTCAAGATTATTGTACTTCTTAAATCTTTGTGCTTTCAGGTATCATTGCTAGCTCATAGCTCCTCTGAACATATATTTATCAGATTCTGATCTGCTATTCTTTGCCTGTGAGATATTATTTTATTCAGTTAGAAATTTTTCAGAGATACTGGAAAGCGTATCACACAAGTTAACTTTTCAGACACTCCAGTTAGGAGGTTAGGCTACTTAAGCTCCCTGGATCAGCAAAAATGAGATAGTTTTCTTTAGAGAGTGATTTTTATCATAATGTGCATGCTTCAGAGGATCTTAATGTACCTGCTTCAAATCACCCTCTGGAGGGTAATCTTTCCTGACTGTATGGAGTACCTATGCAGTCTGGCTGTCCTGGACATCTAAGTATAGTTGTCATCTCCTTGCATAGCTACTGCTGTTAATGTTATTCCTACTTTATAAAGCTGGCAATTTGTTTTCTTACAATTGCTAGTTCATCTGTATGTGAGAGAAAGAAGGATTACACAAGCTCATGAAAACCTAGCTCAATCTAACAGCCTGCTGATACTAAAAGGGTCAGTCACATTTGCCAGTTCCTGGCTGTGCAGTTCTCCACAGTGTTGGACTCAATACAAGTCACACTTCAGACTTTTCCTAGCTTTGTTTCCCATTGGATTGGCAAACCAAATGGCTCATTGAGAGAGCAAGCATGATTTATGCACAGGAAGGTGCAGAAATGTAAGACTCCAAGTTGGACGAGCAGAACTGCTGCCTTAGAGCAAAGAGCTGTTAAATCATTTCAGCATGTTTTGTTTGCCTGCCCTGGTAAATATGAATCATCAGTGTGTTTAACAATTTTATTGTGTTAAAGTAATGTATCATTTATAACAATGATGATGTGAAAAAGCCTACACTTAAACTCAAAATAGAAAATCTGCAGCTCCAGCACCTCACATTGCTGGCCTGTCTTTCCTAAAGAGTACACTGCAGTCTATGACAGCATTTCAGATGTGTGAGCCATCCCACAGTCTCTCTGTAATTGAAATGAGATCACGGCCCTGCAATCACACACAGATCTCTAGTTGTTCCCGTTTATTTCCCATTAAGGATTCCATGGAAGGGACCCACCATAGCCATATGCTCCCTTCAGGTGGTTGGTCTTCTGGCTATCATCATGGAAAGCACATAGGAAACATTTGTTGATGCCCTGGTTGGCCTAGCTTGTTCTGTGCTAAATCCCCCCCTAAATCCTTCAGTTTAAATACCATCTCATCAAGCTGGCTATCCTGCTGCCAAAGATTCCCTTGCCTCTTCTAGACAGGTGGATTCCATCTCTCACTAACAGATTATAGCCATCAAAGAATGCCCCATTGTCATAAAAGCCAAAATCCTCTTTACAGCACCAGCAGCATAGCCAGAAGTTGATACTTACTATTCACCTATTTCTGGATGTCTCCTTTGCTATAACGGATACAATGAACAAAAACGTAACTTGGGCACCGATACTTTCACTTGAACCCTCAATTTGCAGTTTTAGCGACCAGACCACCTAGTGTAATATTAATAAATAAAAATTCTCTGGCAGTTTCCTTTCCTGATATACCAATGATCTTATCTGGCACTTTCAAGGAACAAAATTCTATTTTTGTGTGTTATGTTTGCATTTTTATAGCATCTGAAACTGTATTTGCCAACCACCCTGAGCTAACATTATTTACTGTTTTTGTAAGAATCTTCCTTCACTTCAGGAAATAAAACTGATAATGCTACTTTTGCTTTATAATAAAGTTCCAAAAGAAGATCACTGCAGTTTTAGAAGTTAAAGGATTTTTCCTACAAGTAATCAAAATTTCAGCTAAGTTCTTGAAGTCAACAGTTTCACAAATATGGTTTTCCTGGTTTTATTACTGTTTTGGCATTTGAGTTAGAAGTTTCACACTATACTGACCAGCTTTATAAAGCAGTTGGCAAATCCTCTAGTGTGATAAAACACCCTCATTTTGTTTGCAAATAGCCATCTGTATAATCAAATATTTTTAATGGAACATACAAATTGCTAGAACAATTCACATAAGACCAAAAAGTCCAGATGTGCCACATTGCATATGCGAGTTACTATTATTCAAGCACACCACTAAGAGAGAGAGCAAACCAGCCAGGAATTTTTTACCAGGTGTATGCATTTATAGCAACAACATAATCAACACCAGCAGCTGTGTTTAAATATCAATTACAAATGACTGACTGTTAAAGACCTTTTTCTACATATAAATGAAGAAAAGATATGAATATACTATGCACAATGGAAGTGCAAATTACATGTTAATAATTTAAATACATGTGTTCCAGCATGTGTAGACAAGCAAGCCACTCTGCATTCTTTTTTCTGCTTGAGCTTGCCAAATAATGTCATAAGAGAATCTTAGACTGGGATGTCAGGAGATCACAATTTTGACCATCAGTCAAAATCACCATTGTACTTACAAGCAATATGAATAAAAGTAGTGCTATCATCACATATTTTGAATTTTCATTTTTGAGCAACATAAAGAAATTCAGCACTCTAATCCTCCATTCCAATATTATTCTCCATACAAATAACAACTGATGTAATAATTTAAAACTGGATTGGTTTAGTTTTTGACCTTTTTTTTTTTAAATAAATAACAGGGAACGTTTTTTCTGTGACAAAAGCCAAACATAGGTTTTCAGTACTGTTTAATTCTTGATACACAGTGGAGTGCTATTTATTTGTGAAGTAAAACATCAGAGAATCCAAGCCTTCAAAAATTCAAGATCTGTAAATGCCATACTGTGGTGTTTTAGTTAAAATAAGAACGTCTTTTAACACATATTGCATTATTCACCACTTTAATCTCAACACTAAACTGAGAATGTATGGTTTGTTTTGGAAAAGGAAAAATCCAAAGAAATACTTCATTTTTTTTTACCAATTCCCAATGTGCAAGCTTTACAGTTATTCTGAGTGCAGAAGCCTTAAGAACAGAACTTTAAACATTTCCATAATATTCACTTTAATGTTTCTGTTCTTATTATGAATAAAACAGCATGATAACATCTTCCAGAATTAGTTCATTATAAATACTTTATATAAGGACCTAAATGTAAATGGAAATATATTTAACAAGACTGAATCATTGCTTCCTTTCTCACACTAACTACTAACATGACAGCCTCCAAAATACGAAGTCAGCTCCACAGAACTCTCATTTTAAAGGTGTATTCCAAGATGTATCCGTCACAGAAGTCATTCAGCTGCAGCAACTGAAGGCATATGCTTTCACTTATACAGAAATTTCATTCAGTCAAGACATTATTCCTCTGTTTCTAAACGCACACACGCATCCCTTCTGAGATAAGCAGAAAATGAACGAGGATCTTCAAGCAAATGTTTCTGCAGTTTTTCCTTCAACCAAGAACCCTCCTGCTGACAAATAGTAATTTTTGAAGAAAGGCTTTACTACCACAGACACTAGAACTCAGGCCTTCTCAAACAAAGAAACAAACTCACTCAGAATTGAGACTGGCCACAAAAATGTATCTATACCCATGCACACCCTCCCCGTCACTCAGCACTGCTGGAGCACACCACCACAGCTTAGTGTGTTGCAGTAATTTGTGCAGTTTCCTTCGGATCCCTCTCATATTCTATCACTTCTGAACGTGAGCCTCTGCAGTTTGCTGTTCTGAAGTCTCCCACTCTTTGGTTGCACTGCACATAATTTTATTTCTTTCTTTTGTTCTCTTTTATTCTCAGCCCACTCTGCCCTAATGTTCCAGAAACTTCTTTGATGAATATGCAGCTACTGTGAGGAGAGACTTGGTCTTGTGGGAGACACAGCAATTATGTAATGTTGTCTTGCACAGTCTTTATATGTAGCTACATAATACACAATAAGTATGCACTACAAATAAATAAGATACCAAATCACCTGTAAATAAGAGAGGAGAGTATTTCCTAGGAAAAACTAATATATTTTAAACAAATTCTACATCTGTTCACATTTATATAGCATGAGAAGTAAAGCTTGCTTCTGTTTTTTTTTTTTTTTTTTCAGTTTACTAAGCTCCCCATAGTCTTTCCATACCACCTCAACCATTATAAAAATTGTCTTACTAAGGCAGACAGAAACAGATCAAAAATACCTAGTAGCAGCTACTGGAGACATTAGTGTAAGAGTGCTAAAAAATATGAAAAAATGTTCTCTGTAGCGTACATCTCATTAGCAAATCCAATAGCTCTCCTCTCAATAAACTACCAAGTAATTGTATATTTCTCAAAAGGGTGAAAAAATGTTATTTGGAACTTTTCTACTAACAACCTTCCTCTGATTACACTTTTTACTCAATTATTTATCTTAGTAGCCAGCTGTTGAAAAGCTGACATACAACCTGGGTTGCTCTAATAGACTTAAGACTTCAAAGCATCACTTGGGAATGCATCCATACTCAGTCTGCTAACTCCCATTTTGAAAAAAAATACCTAAGTAGAAATTTTATATAAAACTACTCACACTGGCTGTAGTTGGTGATGGAAAACCACTTTTACTGATTAAGAGATTCAATGAATCAATATTAATTAAGCATCATGACTGTGCATTTTAGTGAAAAATCAAACCAAACCAACAACAAGCCACAAAACCACCTCAAAGACTTTAAATCCTAAGGCATTAAAACTTGAGATTTCAGTAAAGCCAGTGTCCAAATATATCATAGGCTATCATGATCATAGAAATATGATCAAAAAATACAGCAATTCACCATTTGTGCATGCACTCATACGTTTTGTAAATAAAACTCACAGTCCTATAAGTCTAAATTAGTGAAAATAATAGTACTGGGCTACTGATGTGTTCAAATTTAGGAGGAATACCTATACAAATGCATTGTGTGAATCACTCAAATGAAAAATCAAAGTGATTTACATTTTAAGTGTACAACAATACATTTTCAATGTATTTATTTTATTAGAAGAAAGAGTCTTTCAATAATATTGACATAACATGACACTTGTTTCAATAATATTGAAGTGAGTGCATTTTCAGGAAAATTAAATATTTGCTATTTTCCCACAGGTTACTATTCTGTGAAAGTTACCACTTACTGTCCACAGAGTAAAGCTGTACTTACTGGCTATGAACAAAAAGCTATCTGCATATACTTCATCAATAAACAGCAGGGTCTGGCAGTGTGGCCAGAGCGTAGTCAGACACCAATATCTTCAGTGATCTGATACCTTAAAGATACTATGACATGAAAATGGGGTTGGTAATGGAAGAAAGCAGAGAGTATAAAGTAATATATAATAAGACTTGGTTTGATGCTTTATATTCTTAGGCAGTAGAAAGAGCTCCTTCCCCCAACCCCACCCAGGGTAATGTAGTCCTTGGTTATGCTTAACGGTTGCAGGCACTTAACTAGAATGTCAAAGTCATCCTGGACAGATTTTTAATCAGGAGAGGAGAGAAAAAGCACCTTCAGAATATGAAGTTAGGTGTTAGGTTTGAGTGATTCTCTGTAGTTTTCCATCAACGATGAAAACAATCTACAGCAGCTATGTTCCTGGCTTAGCCATTTCAGTGTTACGCCTGTGGGAGGAACTCAGTCATATTTATGTTGAACACAGAAATAAATGTTAGTGTTTTTAGCTTTTTCAGGCCTGCCAGAGCACAGGCATCTTCTTGATCTTCAAAAGAATAAAATGAAAGGAAGTTAAAACATGACTCAGGGAAAGTACAGGGGTCGTAGAAGTGTCAATAAAAACCCTAATCTGGTCCACAGAATTTTTATTACAAGCTACTCATCACAAAATGCTCTGGAAACAAAAGAAAAAAAAACCCACACAATTTCTCTGCATATAAATAGCAAAGTACATTTGTACTTATGGATATTGTAATGGTTTTAAGACTGTGCCTTTAATTTTTCTTTGCAAAAGGTTACTCAAAGTAAAGATACACAAGCCTCTATTAACCTCTATCAGTATGTTGTTCTCCCAGTTCAGCAGCTGTCTCTTACGAGCTCACCATGACCAAATGCATCTCAAAGGCACAACAGGGGTCTATGTGCAGACATCTTAACAATCTTTTTTCAAAATAGCCTGAGAAAGGGCAGCAGCAGCAGCAGCAGCATTGACGGTAGCATCACTGACACCTCAGCTATCACACTCTGTTAACTCAATGACACTATTTCCAAGCTGGGAGCTAATTCATTTATTAACCTTTGCTGTCTGCCAACTGCCTGGAAAACCCATATCACCAATAAACATTTTTTTTTCCCAATCCTTTGAGGAAAAAAAAAATCCCTTTGCTCTTTCTCTGCAACACTAAATTAGTCCACTGTTTCTTTTTTTAATATTTTTGGGTCTTCAGCGCACTGAAGTCTGTTTTTCACGGTTTCATTATAATCTCTAATCTCACTATTGTTTGTGACAAACCCCTGAATTGTCCTGTTTATCCAGACAAAAATTCAGAATTGTCAGGTGCAATGTTTTTCATCTCATTAGGGTAGCACATCTCATCTTCAATACTGAAACCAGCTACAGACTTTCTGAAGTCCTTTGATCTGTTGTGTTGTAGAAGCTAATTTGTATTATTACCAATTCTACAGAACACAAACACCAAATGGTAAGTTTCAATCTTTATTGTCCTGATCTAACCCATAAATGCTGGTAAACCAGAATATTTTCTTAATATTAAAGTTGTTTATTTTTAAAATGTTATTCTTCATAGTTGCATAAATCTGTTACAGTATGACTAAAGGGCAAATATCCAAAAGGTGTATCTCATAAAATTATAAAAAGCACCTCTTCAAATTACATCAACCAACCTCACTACAGTCCATCTACAGACTGAAAGAAACACAAAGATGAATGATCAGGGTAGGGACTTGTGGGGGGAAAGGATACAAAATATGAAGTACTGATTTACAACTGTTAAAAACCAGTAAGGAATGCTGGCACAATCAGTGGAGACTTATTTCAGGGGATCTTGCCAACAAAACCAAGGCAGGCCTCAGCAATCTCCAAACATCTTCCAATACAGAGGCATAATCAATCAATGATACTATATTTCTGAGGGATTTGTTCCTCTTTTTTAATAAATGCTATTAATAAAGTAATTATTTGGTTTTCTATTAAATTAACACAGGAAAATGTATAGTATCAGAACTCTTTTCCATAAAAGATGGAAGAATAGACAGGAAAAGGCAATTTCCCAGGAAAAAGGGATGGAATACTGGATTGCTGAGTATTGACAACAGAAAGGCTTTATCAGAAGTGCTTGTCTTTTGTATCACATGTGCTGCAGTTAACAAGACATAGTTCAGAAATGAAAACACAAATTGCTGTTTGCAAGAAAACAGTAGATTTCCTTCCCACCATGTGACATGAATCCAAATGCTAGAACATGCCTTGCAAAATAACAGTTTCTCAAAATCACCATGTTTTACCTACCATCTACACTCTGAAAAATCATTATATTCTATTTTACTTGAAGTGTAATATACAGTTTTGTATATTCTACTTTGTAGTTTCATAACTCTGTGTTGATGTGGTAAAATAAAAAAAAATAAAAAGATGGGAACAGGAGCCTGAATCTTCTAACAGGTATCATCTCTCTTCTTTCTAGAAAGACTGAGGAAGAACTACTTATTCTTTTTTACTTTAGCTTAATTTCCATATTGGCATAATACAACTACTACTGAATTAAAGAGGAAATCCTCAGGAATGGTTCAGCTCTCTTGGGTGCCTGATCTACCATCTTGATCTATTGTAGTTTTAGCCAGATTTCACACTAACTGACATGTAATCATCGAACCTGTCAAAATACAGCTGAACAATGCAGAAAAGAAAATCTTCTCAGACCCTAACTGTATCTGTGCATGTAATTATTGCTAAATTTCTTTGATTGTATACAATATTAGACAAAGATCACAGAGTTCTACATTTATTCTGGCTGATGAGAAATACAACACTGTTCTCCCAGCCTTAATTAACGTTTCTGTGCTGAACGCATACATTATAATTAACTGTTATAAACTGATAGAAATAAAAATACCACCTCTGTGAAACCATACAAAACATTACAAGTTACACATATGTTATCTAAAAGAAGCCCAGTTCAAATATTTCAATGAGTCCATTCCTCTACGCACCAGCAATGTTTATGCATTCTTCTCAAATAGCCTGTACCAGTTTCCACCTATTTCATAGTTCCTTTTAGTGTTAGATGTCAATCAGGACCTCTGTGTTCATCATGATAGCCTTCTGCCACACTTGTTCCAATTACTTCATACTGCAATGAACACTTGCTTTTCTTTGAAATAGGTCATGTTTAATGATCAAACAGCAAGATTACTTCTCTTTATATGCGATGCACAGTATGGACTGAGAACTAGAAGGTTAGACAGGCTTTTCTACGCTCACACCTGTCTTCAGATTAAGCATAAATGGTAATATAAATAGGAGTCCCATATGTTGCTGCTATCACAATTGCAATTACAGCAGATTATTTCACAATCAATACAGGTGCTCTGCAATTGATGTTGAAATAGCTTTACAATCCCAGTGTCTTTTATTCCCAACATACAATATATGTGATGCAAACCACATGATAAGTGCTTTGTTTAGGGGACCTCTGGAAAAACTTATGTGCCTAATTAAAGATACATATCTCTGGAATCCATAATGATAGGTAGGACTCAATGTTCAAGCTGGAGATGCTCTTAAGATTCATGTTACACTTCAACATTGATGACCTGGGTACTGTTATTACTATTATTTCTGTTTACATGATTCATCACAGGAAAAAAAAATGATTGACATTTGTCAGTTAACTTGATCACAAAATACAGGATTGTCACTATGCTATTATTTTGATAGATTACTTACTTAAATGGTTGAAAAGAGGATTTGGATCACAAGTCACATCTGCTGCTCTACTCTCCTTCCTCTCTACTGTTTTTGTCAGAAAAAAATCACACAAAAATAGTATCCAGTTATAGATCATAATTTACTTCCTCAAAATTTGAAACTTTTGGGGGATAAAAGAATTTGGCATAAGAGACCATCAGAGTACTACCCTAAAATCAATAAAGAAACTGATTTCTTCAATACGATAATTCCTTCTGAAAAACAATTCATGCCCTGCTAATCTGGAGGGAAAATATTCAATAAACTGACTGTGAACTACTTAGAACTTTACAGAGCTAGGAATCTATACAATACGGAGCATTTCCATAAGCAATTTGGTCATAATTCTCCTGGTTTTATTCTTTAATTCAAAACCAAAAAAAAAAAAAAAAAAAAGGCAAAAAAAAAAAAAGCGCTAAGGCTGACCTGCATTCTCCAAATTCAGATGACCTCCTACTGGGCACACAACACTACCATCTACTTAGCGAAACAAGTTTTAGTATGAAAAGCATCACAGTGTGGAGTGATGTTTTCTGCCAAGCATTCATTTCTCAACACATGCAAGACAGAAAAGAGCATTCCTTATATGAAATGATCTCTCTGTTAGCCTTCATTTCTCTTGTCTTGTGAAAACAAGAACGCTGTTTCTCTAGTTTCCTTACACAAATGGAAAGTACTTGGATCACCACTCACACCTGGCTGCACAGCAACCCTCTACAATTTACTGGATTTGAAAAGGATCAGAGGAAAGAAAACAGGCAGAACTGCTAGCACCACAACTTTTAGAGCTGTTGGAATGTTTCTAATAACTCAGCAGTGTTTCTTAAAAAGAACAAATTCAGGGTTCAATCTAATCTCTTACACAGTTCTATTTTCCAGCATTCTCTCCAACCTCTTCAGGCCGAATTAGGCAATTTAAGTTTCAGTGTTACAGAGATTAACAGCAGCTTTATTTTCTGTTCAAAGGGAATTTCAAAACTCCAGTGACACAACACATATTCTTCTATCAAAGCTTTAAAAAGAAATGAGATTGAACATTTATTTCAAATAAATACAGTAATTCAGAGTTTTGTCTGAGGTCAAGTGCTAATCATGAAAAGCAGAAATGCAAGATCAAAACAGCCACTTTTGTACTCTTTGAAAGAAAACAAGAAACTCATTCTGAAACAATAGTGACTGATTTTATTTGGGAAAGTCACCAGCAGGTCATCTATGTTATGACACTGACAAGAAAAAGAGTCTTTTGCCATTGTGCATATTTTGGTTGGGATAGAGTTAATTTTCTTGATAGTAGCTAGTATGGGCTATGTTTTGGATCTGTGCTGAAAACAGTGTTGATTATACAGGGACATTTTAGCTATTGCTGAACAGCGCTCACACAGGGTCAAGGACTTTTGTGCCTCTCATGATAGCCCACCAGCAAGTAGGCTGGGGGTATACAAGAAGCTGGGAGAGAGCACAGCTGGGACAGCTGACCCCAACTGGCCAAAGGCATATTCCATACCATATGACAATTTGCTCAGCATATAAAGCTGGATGAAGAAGCTATGTAGCTTCTGAATTAGAGATAGGTCATATCTAGTGAGCGCTGAGCACAAGCGTAATAACCTGTCTTCTCTATGCAGTCATCCACAGAAACATTTACATCAGCTTACTCTAGAATCCTTACTGACTACTTCAGTTCCAAAAGGTTGTTCAGAGAAGCGTAATTTAACAAGCTTTACTCTATTTTGTATCCTCTATATATTAACTTTTAACTCTATATATTAACTATTAACTCTATATATTAACCTTTGTTTGGTGGAATGAAAACAGCACTTAAAATTCTTCAACCTCCCAGCAGCTCAGCAGTGTTTCCCTCTGCACTGGTTCTACACCCTCTGGAAGAATCCAATAAGCTAAGAATGGCACAAAATAACTACACTAGGTCAGTGTGACAGACTGAGGACTTCAGACAGCTTACAGAAGTGTTTGTATGATCTGTATTTAAGTTAAGTCTCTAGAAAATAAGGTGGGGAAAAAAAGGTAAATTAGCTTGTGTCAGAGGACAGGGATGTCTGCTGGTGAAATATGGAAAGAGAACACTTCTGATTAGAATTTTCTCCAGAACCCATCAGTGCCTGATTTCAAGCATTGTCTGTAATGTACTTTAATAGAAGAAAAATCTCAGAAGAACGTGACTCGAACATTTTAGCAGATGAGCATAAGGACCATTCTGCACTTTTAGAAGAAGTTGACATGAGTTATAGATTTCATTTTGTTGTGGGAGGAATCACAGACAAAATATGATTTCTCTGCATCAGATCCCATCAGCTAGCATTATCGTTTACAGATTTATATCAATGCACTTCAAATGTACCAGACATGCAAATCCCTATGCAACAGTAGCATACTTCAGCTATTTATTAGCATAAATAGGATTTTCTATACATCATTTTACATATGAAGCATTTGGATTCATGCCTTTAATCTCTCACATTCCAGTTCAGTAACTGAACTCCTTGAAAAAATTAAAAACAAGTCCTCTGTAACTTCATTCACGAAGCTCTTCAGTATACTTTTGTTAAAAACTTGCAAATCCATAGTTTAATTCAATGCTTATGTTATGATTTAAAAGACTGTAACCATAACAGTTTTAAGTGAATTTTACTGTGCTTCTCATAGGTAAAGTAGAAATGGTAACTAAGATTGGCTTTTACCCCAAACTATATCTATTGAGATACGTGTGAATGCAGAGCATTTTCTTATTAGTGGCACATTTATCATTCCAGTACTCAGGATAATTCTCTGATTATAACATAGGGTAGCAGTTTTTGCAACTTATTCAGTATCAAGGGTGGCAGATACCAGTCCACCTGCTGAACTGTGTGTTCTGCAAGGAATATATTATTAAAAGGTTTGTAGAGCTAATCGGCATAAACCTAGTATTATTATTTTATATTGCAATGAACATTATTCATAAAAAACAATGAGCAATGCATGTATGGAACTGAATGGGAAGTTTGAAAGCTAAACTCTGGTAAAGAATATGGTTTAACTATCTATTGTCAAAGACAAGGATAAAAGTGGCAGCATCTAATCTGGCAAACAACTAGAAACAGCACCTGAAGCAAATACCAAAAAGAAAAAGAAAAAAACCAACAACAACAAAAAACAAACACTGAAAAGGACTAGCTAGTTTCACATGTCCTAAAAAGACTCTGTGTTAGAAGCCACTTTTGCTAGACCACAGGTCTAGATCACTTCAAGTGAAAGTAACTATCAGTATAGAAGTATCTTATAGAAATAAGGTTATTGGACTAAAATTACTAAACGTGACAAGTATTTTTCCAGTTTTAAACTTGCTGAAAACTTTTAACATCAGCAGGTCCTGAATTATCTCTCTAAGAAGATATTTTCTTTATTTCCTAATCCTCTGATTCCATAACTTTGAAGTGAAATATATATTTTGATCAAAATACACAAAAAAAGCATAGTGCTGTACCTTGTGAGAAAAGAAATACAAGGAAATGATTCATTTCTTGGGTCACAGAGCATTAATAGATACACCATGTGACTGTCCTCAAAAACCTGCCAACCCCTAATCCCACAATCTGCCCAAGCAGTTAACGGTTACTGGAACATACGCTCTTTGTGCCTTCTTCTCCCACAGCTGACAGTCCAGATTGCCTTTTGTCCCCCAGTTTCATTCTTCCAAGAATAAGGTATGACTATGCTAAACCACAGATGTAGGTATATTTATGTTTTGAAGGATATACTGTGGTGAACTCTGCAAGCTTAAGTGTCTGGGTTTCCTTTCAGCCTGCTTGGGTGAGATGCCACACCACATCTCCTCAAACACTCAGGACAAGAACTTCGTGGTGACCTGCTCAAGACACACACACAAAACCCATGGATGCGATGCTATCTTCCTGGAAGAACAGGTGTTTGAAAGGGATCATTGGGCAATTTTCCACCCCTACACTGATCAAATTAAACTGCGTGCAGAGAAACTGCTACAATTGCAAAGTTTGGAGGACCGACTCGCAGGATAAAGCAATGTGTTAATTTCATTATCAGCACCAAGAATCTCTCAGCAAAAGTAGTTGCTAGTAATGAAGTATCTGTATTTGAGACCAGGCCTCTAAATATCTTTCCAGTCTCTGGGAATACTTCGAAAATACTGAGTAAAAGCCAGGAAGTATTGACCTTTTTGTCCATTTGTCAAAATTACTAGGTTTTGGACTTGTTTTTCCTAAAAATAAACCTGACACACTAGAGAGTTTTATTCAAATAGCTGAAATGAGCTGTAGATTAAATAAAGACCTGAATACCAGGAGATACATGTCTTGATGAGTTGGTTTATCAGTCTTTATTTTTCACAAATACTCTGAGCATCTGGACATTTTTCACAGCTCTTGCATCTAAACACACATCCTGGAGAACTAAGTGTGAGCATCCATCACCTCATCCCTGATTTCTATAAAGAAGCTTTCCAAAGATCAGCCAGTTTGGAAGACTAGTGGATCAAGACTCTAATGAATATTGTGCAACAGTTGTAATTCACAGTCCATAAAGTCTGTAAGTAAACTAAGGTTACTGCATTTTTTAACTGTAAATAATCTATACACGTAGCTGAAAGCACTCTGTGTTGCCAGCAGAAAAAAGGAAAAGATGTTAATAGGATTCATGTGTGGCACACCAGCACAAAGATGCTCTTAACGGCCATCTACTATTCTTATATATTACTTTCAGTGAGATGGCTTTACTGAACTAATTGTGGGTAACAACTATATTAGTAACAAAGTAATAAAATATCAGAAAGTGAGATTTTTCTGTTATACCCTGCTGCTCCCTTTCTCAGACATGGGGAAAGAAAAAGGTGCTAAGTTTTTTCGTTTGTTTTTAGCACAATACCTAATTGATTGCATGTCTCTAGTTCACACAAAACAATTAAAGGGAAACGCTTATCAGGTTTAGGCTGCACTGAAAAGGTTTTACTTTGGCCTTTACACAAAAGCATTTGATTTACTAATTTACATGACTATAAATGGCATAAAGACTTAAACCAGCAATTCTCTCCTTTGTGACCCAACTTTAATTAAAGCTCATCTTTTTCAGTACCATTGCCAGGAAAAAGGGCATGTTCAGCAAGCTGTTTCTAGACAATGCTCATATGTGACATATTAGAGAGTTTTATCAACTTGATACAATGATGAATTGCTTTTCATTATTCCCAAGTGTCTATGTTACTATTCATCATAGTCATTAGTAACTTAGTATCTTCAATGCAGTTTTTAGAGGGTTACTTAAGTCACCTCTCTGCAACACACTTTCTTCCATTATTTCCCACTTGCCATAAACAATGCCTAAACGTCATTGTTTAAAGTTCACAAAAAAATAAAATTAGTGTAATCAAAAAATTAGGAGCTTTGAAAAGTACAAACCTAAACCATGAAATAAATAAGTAAAATGCTAAGGACGTTCGTGCTTGCCATTTGAACTCAGATGGCAGCCTTTGGTATCACTCTGGTACTAAGCAGTTATTAGAGAACACAACTCTCTAATGAGGCGGGTTGAAATTTCCTCCCTACACACACAAGCAGCTAAACCTCTCTTCATTATGAAGATCTGCAGCTGACTGCTAGGTTTGCGTGAGGTTTTACAGAATGTTAGGGGCTGGAAGGGACCTCTTCCCCAATTTATAGCTCCTAATTCTGCAAAGCTGCTTCATCAGTTTATAACTAAGACTAGCTCTATGGAATAGTATGAACTGCACCTGAAACACCCATGCACTGTATGCAAGATACTGCAAATTATTGAAAGAAAATTAAATGAGCTTTTAGTTTGTAATTTACTCTGTCCCCTAATGAGAATTCCAAATGATCCATTTTCTTTCTGAAATATTTCAGAATTTCCTTTTTTTTTTTTTTGCTTCCATGTAGAATTAACACTATTTAAATAAAGAATGTTGAGATTTTCCACAAAAGATTTGTTTTCTTTACCAGCTTTATAAGCTATCTCTACTGTGACTTCAGAGCAGTCAGTAAACATCTATTACTTAGGAACTCCATTAAACACTAAAAAAAATGGGTATGCTATATGATGAATTTTCTAGTTGCTAATGTTTGAAAACTTTCTAGAGATATAATACGAGCGCAAAGACATCAAAGCTAGCTCTAAATAAATTGGCTTAGGTTTCAAAGCAATATTACAGTTTAGTTTGATGTGCTCCTTTGATCCCCTTTCTCCCCAGTACTTCACCAGTATTTTCTCAGCAGAGTGCGTCAAGCCAGGCTCAGATCCACACAAAAACTCCTGGGCACATGTAGGGGTTCCTGCCTGAGCCCACCACTAGATTGGAGATTTCTGCACAGTACAGCACGGCAGTATGAATATTGCTTCTGTATCTTCTAGACACTGGAGATTAATTGTAGCTGAGGTAGGTGAACAGGAGTCATATAATATTAATTGGATTTCTTTTTTGATGTGCTATACAGTTTTGTGTTATCCACAGACAATAATAACATTATGCTAATAGAGACTGTATATGCATAGACAACACTGAGGTGTTTGTGGAAATAGTCATAGTGTTCATTGAAATACAATTTTACACATTGAGTTTCTCTATACTTTTATTAGTATGCCAGCATTGCATTTCTGTACCCACTTCCTCAGCTGAAGCTTATCAGGAACTAAGCACAAAGATAACTTTTTCTTTCCTGCACACAGGAGATTAGAAACTTGCTAAAGAACAAAAAGACAAAGTAGTTCTCCAAAGATCATTCATGAATTCAGAGGAAAATAGTCAATCTGTAAGTGACTTACTATGGTCTTACTTCATGCTATCTTCTCTTATTACCTTCTAGATTGTGGAGGTGTGATGACAGGGCCATGACACAAGGCCCAGTACAAATCCAGATAGGCCTTAAGATGTCTAGACAGGTCCCTTTCTCTCCCCTCCTTCCTGCAGGAAAACAGGGCAATGTGGGAAAAGGAACAAAGGGGACAGGACTCCTGCCTGTCTGGTAAGCAAGATGCTTATCTGGGATCAGAGCACCTAGCTGACCATTGCTCCCCCAGATACAAGGTCCTTGCTTCTGCCTTTTATGGTCATGGCCTGGCAGAACACTTTCCATTGGGCAGCTACACCTTAGCTTCAGTGCCCCATTGGATCAGTTGACCTCTGGCATTTTGTGTATATACAAGTGACTAGGTAGTCACCCTTGCCTTGCCTTGCTCAAGCTTGCTGAAGCCTTGCCTTGCTTTGCCTTGCTTAAGCTTGCTGAAGCCTTGCCTTGCTTTGCCTTGCTTCTAGTCTTGCTGCCTCGAGTTGCCCTGCCCTGCCTCGAGTGTCTGGTCCAGAGCCCAGGATAAAGCCACAAGCCATACACGTGCAAGCTGGAGAAGCCATGAGCCTAGAAGCCAGGGCTGCCTTAGCCTGCTTCCCCTCGCCACCAGAACCATGCCGTGCCTCCGTTTACCCAGGAACCACGCAAGTGTCTGTCGCCAAGAGCGTCGTTAACTGCCTGCCATCCGCTGAAGTGAGACCAGCCTGGGACAACCTTTTCCGCTGGCAATCTGCCACACTGCGCCTTACAAGAGCGCCCCAAAGTTAATGCAGCAACAGTATCCCTTATATGGGTGAAATTAGCTGTGAGTTACCAATTCAGTGTCTTTTGGGTTTAACAGTTCTTATTGAGCCTCCTCCCCGCTGGAACTGAGCACTACGGG
Organism: Indicator indicator; assembly: GCF_027791375.1. Classification (NCBI taxonomy): domain Eukaryota; kingdom Metazoa; phylum Chordata; class Aves; order Piciformes; family Indicatoridae; genus Indicator; species Indicator indicator. The sequence goes on from NC_072018.1 coordinate 16,203,197, forward strand.
CTCACGGGAACCTTCTCTTTCCAAGCTGTTGCCTCCTGATTTGCGTAGAATAGTTTGTATTTGCCCTGAGACTGCCTAATTCCTATTGTAAATATATCTTCTGACTGTACAACTATCCTTTTAATGAGTTTCGTCATATTTAATTAATAAAGGGTTACTATTTTATTAACACCCATTTGCCATATCGTTTATTAATTATTGTTGTGAGGGTAATTAATAAATAAGCCTCCCCTCAACCGCAACAGGGGGGAATACAAGATCAGTGAATTCTACTCCTGTGCAGTTCCAGTGTAGTGGCTCAGCTGAACAACTTTACAGAACCAGAGGAATTTTTGGTGTATGAGCATGGCCATTTCCCTCTGTCACATGCATAGTTTACTACAAATGTGCTGCCCTACACTTTATCAAGATTATCAGCTTAATGATTGAATTGAATGCTGTAATTCTTTGCTCACTGGTTTGTTGGCTTGTATATACTGTAGAGTTGTGTTATATATCAAGACCAAACTTGGTCCACTCTGGCATGCATCTTCAGGCCAGTACCTGCACTACAGTCAAAAGAACCATACAATTCTGTACCATCAGTTGCTGCTAGTATCTGCAACAATAGTGTTTTCTGAAAGATAGAAATTCAGTTTTTTTCCTTCTGTGCCTTGTTCTAGGCCTATAAAATTATATTTCACTATTTATTCAATATTATATTTTATCCTTGAGCAAGTTTTCACTTGTAGAAATGGCAGTACAAAAATACAATTTAGGATTCATGTTTTTAGAGTAATGGCAAACCAACCAAAGAAAAAATACCCCCCAAACTTAGTGTTGCCCTATCTTGTAAGGTTTTCTATAATTGCTAGGTTACTTACATGCATCCTGAGAGTCACATAAAATTTCTGCATAAACAGAAAAATACATCTTGCAGATCAGAAAAGTAAATGTTTTTTTCTAAGGCAGAATCAGCTACAACATTGTAATTTCTGTTGGATAATTCATTTGATTTCTGTTCCACAATGATGAATAATCAAGTTTTCCCACATAATCTGTTCCAGAGCTGCTTTATCCTTATTGTTAGAAGGTTTTAGAGTTTTTTTTCTGAAAACTAACTGGAAAAATCTCTTAACACATTTTAAGTCCATTACCACATATCTTCTTCGCTGTGAAACAAGTACACTTAATTCTTTTCATGAACTGACTGATTTATTTGAAGATAACTTTTATGACCCATCTGCCACCACCTCATTCTTTCTTCAATACCTGTTATCTAAGCTAAAGTGCATTAGGTTTATGTAGTAGGTATCAGAGAACAGAAATGTGTAGACAAATCTTAAACAGAAAGAAGTTGTCCTTGGTGGTTTATCAATACACTCAAATTTTAACATACAGCAGTTATAATATAAATCTAGAAGACATGCCTTTTGGCAAGCTACCAGCTTCCAGTGTTCCTTGACTATGACAAATTCATCAAAGCAAAAAAGTGCCCCTGGGAAACTTGCTAATAACATGGCACAATGTTATCTCCCCTGAGGAAAAGTAAAAAGGATGGGAGCCTCTTCCTCTAATTTAATTAAAAATGAAAACTTTTATTAAACTAGTATAGATCACACAGTATTTTAAGAAAAGTAATCTCTGCTGTGTTCATGAATCACTATTGTGTATAAGAAAAAATTAAATAAGATAAAATTAAATGATAACAAATGGGTACTTCATGGAAGCACTGTGCAGTAAGTTTAAGGGTTTTTCCTTAAGGCAGATAGAAGCTCATTTGCCCTTTTCAAGACTAAGATCTGCTACTTTCAGGCTTTTGTTTTGCTGGGTTTTTTTTTTTTTTTGTTTATTTGTTAGTTTTTGGTGGTGGTTTGGTTTGGTTTTGTTTTTATCCAGGAATAAAAGGCAAAGTGAATACAGAAATCACGACCAGATGAGGAATGAAAGGATAAAAGCTCTACATAAGTGGTACCTTTTCAGAAAATATAGATTATTGAGGAGAGTCAATTACTGGTGTCTTCCACAGTTTCTTTAGTCATATTATTTGTCTGTACAATACCAGCTACACTCAAACATTTAGCTAAAGCTAACGCACTGTTTAAACAAACGCACAAAACCCCAACCCCTGTTTCACACTCATGGTAAATTACTAGCCTCTGGCTATTACATGAAGTTATTTTGTCAAAATTAATATATATATATGCATTTCATAGAACTATAGACACTAGGTTGGGAAAACATATCAAGAAATACTCCAGTACTCTTAAATTTTTATATTTGTGATATCTACTCCAATATATCTAAAACTTTATTTGTATTTTAATTAACTAACATACTACACAGAAGACATAAATCATTACTCCACACTGTATATAGAGAAACTGAGGCATCAGAAAATAACGTGACTTCACTTGAAATTGTTACCATAGCAAGATCGGTATCCAGTTACCATTTCTTCATTTTGTATAAGACTACACTTCATTTTCAGTTAAAACTGAAACTCTTGTTTTATGAAGATTTGTACAGTGTTGCTTATAAATTATTCTATACCTAACACATACAATGTTGGAAAATACAGGAGTAGAAATGAGGAAAGGCAGTGATAGAAGCTAAACAAGTAATTCAGCTACTTGCTGAGATTCTTGCTATGTTAATGCTGTTACTAAGAAATGTTCTTTCCTAATTGTGTATAAAGCTTTAAATATGTAGTACCTGAACAAACACTCCTGGGAAACAACTCATTCCTCCTTACCACTCCCCTAATAAGACTGCTGCCTAATGTCACTAATGAACATGACACAAAAGTAAGTGACGCTCAGAACCAGAAACTGCATCAGTACAATGCCAGTTCAGTGTATGAAGTGCAAAATTACTCTGTGGATGAAAAAAGAGAAGCTGTAAATTTGGCAGCCTTCTGAAAATGTAATGTCACGTGGTAGCAAAGAATCTGACAACACAGTGCTGAAATTTAGCAGCAAATTAGTGTATGGTATGTTACACACCTGAATATTTTTCAATATTTATTTTTGACTAAAGGAGTTTTGCTCACTCCTTGGTATTTCCTGAGGAAGGGAAATATCTCCCTGCTTTGTCCTTTTCAATCTTGGGAGAGGCTCACAATCTCTACACATAATTTTGTACTAATTTTATATCACACTCTATGTAAGACAGGTCAAGGAAAGTCAGGCTAAACGCCACAAGGAAAATCCAGCAGCATTTCACATCTCTGCTTTTGATTTCTAATATAATCTGGATTCTATTTCACATCAGTATCAGCAATGAATTTCCATGAGTGAAATGATCCCTTCTGAGACAGTACAGAATACCATCAGTCTTCAGTGTATTTGCTGGCGGGAGCTAAATTTGAAATTTGCCAACATTCTGCTGACACTGCACATAAAGAAACAGAGCTGAGTTCACCAAATACTATTTATTCTACCCTCTTAACTAAAACGCAGTAACAAGTGCCTTTATTACTGAAATAAGATGGTAATGAATATATAGTGAGAACACTGTTCTCTTGTTAGTAATACCACACTTGAAACAAAATATGAAGTGCAAGCCAGGGATGAGACGTTTGTATAAAACTTTCCCATGAATGGCTCACAGGCTATTTTGTTACATTTTGATGATCAGATTCTGTTCAACAATACAACAGCAGTTTTCTACTTCCAAAACACAGAAGTTATGTACTTAATACTGTTATGTCTCCTGCAGCATGTTTAGAAGACATGAGATATTCCATGCTCAACCCTTTATCTAAGCAACAATCCTTTTTCTGGTATTTACACTACTTTCCATATGAGAAGACTTTGGAAATAGGACTCTTATAACATTGTCTATACAGACCGTTTGAACAGTGGTCCAAAGCCCACCTAAGCATATTAACTGGGAGGCAACATAGGCATAATAATATTCTTTATTGGACATGCAGGGGAATATAGTAACAAAAGACAAGGAAAAGGCAGAGGTACTTAATGCCTCCTTTGCCTCAATTTTCAATAGTAGGATAGGTTGTCTTCCAGACAACTGGACTCCTGAGCTGGTGGATGGAGTCAGGGAGCAATTACACTCCACCTGTAATCCAGGAGAAAGCAGTTGGAGACCTGTTGAGTCACTTGGATCCCCACAAGTCTATGGGACCAGATGGAGTCCATCCTAGGGTAATGAAGGAACTGGCATATGAGCTTGCCAAGCTGCTCTCCATCATTTTTCAACAGTCCTGGCTCACCGAAGGGGTCTCAGATGACTGGAAGCTGGCCAATGTGATGGCCATCCACACGAAGAGCTGGAAGGAGGAGCCATGGAATTACAGGCCTGCCAGCCTGACCTCAGTGCCAGGCAAGATTATGGAGATGATCATTTTGAGTGCAAACACACTGCACCTGCAGGGTGGCCAAGGGATCAGGCCCAGCCAGCATGGATTCAGGAGGAGCAGGTCCTACCTGACCAAACTGATCTCCTTTTATGACCAGGCAACCTGCCTGGTGGATATGGGGAAGGCCTTGGTCGTAGTCTACCCAGGCTTCAGCAAGGTCTTTGACACCATCCCCCATAGCAAACTCCTGGCAAAGCTGGCAGCCCACAGCTTGGACAGGTGCACTATGCACTGGGTTAAGAACTGGCTGGAGGGCTGAGCCCAGAAAGTGGTAGTGAATGGTGCCACTTCCAGGTGACAAGCAGTCACTAGTGGTGTCCCCTAGGGATCAGTGTTGGGGTCCATCCTGTTCAGTACCTTTATTGATGATCTGGATGAAGGGATTGAGTCCATCATCAGTATATTTGCAGATTACACCAAGCTGGGAGCAGGTGTTGATGTGTTAGAGGGTAGGAGGGCTCTGCAGAGAGACCTTGACAGGCTGGACAGATGGGAAGAGTCCAACAGCATGAGATTTAACAAGGCTAAGTGCAGGGTTCTATTGGCCACAACAACCCCATGCAGCACTACAGGCTGGGGTCAGAGTGGCTGGAGAGCAGCCAGGCAGACAGGGACCTGGGGGTACTGGTTGACAGTAGGCTGAACATGAGCCAGCAGTGTGCCCAGGTGGCAAGAAGGCCAATGGCATCCTGGCCTGTATCAGGAATAGTGTGGCCAGCAGGACCAGGGAAGTCATTCTGCCCCTGTACTGAGCGCTGGTTAGGCCACACCTTGAGTACTGTGTCCAGTTCTGGGCCCCTTAATTCAAGGAAGATGTTGAATTGCTTTGAACGTGTCCAGAGAAGGGCAACAAAGCTGGTGAGAGGTCTGGAGCACAAGACCTGTGAGGAGCAGCTGAGGGAGCTGGGGTTCTTTAGCCTGGAGAAGAGGAGGCTCAGGGGAGACCTACAACTACCTGAAGCGTGGTTGCAGCCAGGTGGAGGTTGTTCTCTTCTCCCAAGCAACCAGTGACAGAATGAGAGGACGGAGTCTCAAGCTGTGCCAGGGGAGGTTTAGGCTGGATATTAGGAAGAATTCTTCACAGAAAGAGTGATTGGCCATTGGAATGGGCTCCCCAGGGAGGTGGTGGAGTCACTGTCCCTGGAAGTGTTTAAAGTAAGACTGGATGAGGCACTTAGTGCCATGGTTTAGTTGATTAGATCATGTTGGGCAATAGGTTGGATTTGACGATCTCAAAGGTCTTTTCCAACCTGGTTAATTCTGTGATATAGAATAGACTGAGTATTATTACTTCTAAAAAAGGAGCACCCTTCCACTTCTGAATGCTGCAGCAGTTCCCAAAACAGAATTCTGGGAATACCCATTTGCTGATCTCCATTCATCTGCAGATGGCCCATCACCAGCTGGTGCATAATGATTGGCACAGCACCTCATGACCAGGAACAGCTGTGGTTCTCATAGGGTTTTACCACAGACTAGAAGTCTGTAATGGTGACTCAATAACTTCTTATCCTCCCCCAGAGATATGTATTTATATTGCATCCATATCATAGGACTAGATCTCAAATCTTCTCTATTAATCTCAGTCTTTTCATGTTCAGACAGGATAACCAAAGCTTCAGTTCTCTTCCTTCTCTCTGCTTGGATCTCATGGTTATTGAAGCTTTGTTATCCCACTTTCTAGGTATACCAACAGCGCTCCATTCAATAACATTGACAATGTTAAATACTCCTCCACTGGTGGAAAAGGACTCTCCCTGTCACAGACTAATGCTTCCTCAGTTTGAAATCCAATCAGATGCATTGCTGATCAACTGCCATGATCTCTCCACATGCACTATGGTTGCTTTTGGAGCAGATGTGATAAACCTTCAGAGGATTTATTTCTGTAGTCATTGTATATGCATACAGATACACCTTCATTGAAATTAATTTTTGTTACAGATATTCCCTGATGTTCATTAGCTTCCAGCAAAAGCACTGACTAGTATTTTTATTTGTTCTCTGTATTCCTGTCGATATGTTTTGTTATATCCAACAGTGGTCTTACTTGACAGAATTTTCTTTTCCATTTCCCTACTTCTTTTACATTTTCCTAGGACTGTTCAGCCCCTTTGAAACTAGTTGGCCAAGTTTTTACAGTACAGCATTAGGACATTTTACGGACAACATTAGGTTTATGCCACACTGCTGAATTTACAAGGGATATGGAAGGTGTAAATTACAGGCTCTTTTGAAAAACTTACCTTTTATTAACACTTAATCTGAACCTGATGGTAGTAAAGTGTAGATTAATCTAGAAACAGTAAAGTTGTGAAATATAAACAGATTTGGATTTGCTGTGTTTTTCGAACTGCTGTATTTTCTCTACCTTTTTGTCAATAACATCAGTTAAAAAACTAAAATATAAAAAGTCATGTCTGAACAACCCTTTTACTCTTGAGGTATTTCTGGAACTCTGGGGGACTGGGTCTGTAAAGCTTTAGGATACAGTGTCCCATCTGTTAGAGCTATTGGCAAGGTTCAATAGTTTCAGACGTAACTCAGACATGTTACATCTTCTGATCTCAAACTCAGATGCTGGAAGAACATAGCCTCTAGCATATTTCAATCCTGTTGTGAAGTTTGGCCCATATCCTCATTTACAGGCAACAGGAGATATGCTGCATAGATGATATCTTTATCTCCCCACTGGTTTAATGTACACTCACATTAGGTATAGAATTTCTGTTAGGATACTTATTACTAGGATGGAGGTAGCAGAATTGGAAACGTAAAGAATTAACAAGGACTGAATACAAAGAGGGAATATTATCTTCCCCTAACACAAAAAAGAACTACTTCAGCTCTATATTCAGACCTCTGCTAAATCCATGGCAGTATGCTGAACCAGACTGGTCAAAGCTAAACACTGTCATTGTGTATTGTCAATACCATTAAACAGAGACCTGATTCTCAACTTTGGCCTGTTCCACACAGTGTTCCTGACAGCTGTTATGGATAAAACTGCTTGGGTTTTAGAGGATAATGAAGAGATTGGTTAGGAGCAGGCAAGACAAGCTGCACCAAGACAGTCAAGCTCCGAGACAGAAAATAGTCCCAGGTATGGTCCATTTCCTGTTTCAGATGTATGTTTAATGGTCTCATAGCACTGTACAGGGGGAGGATCATTGGAAAAGAGTAAAATACTACAGACGGTTACAGAATTTAATTTGCTATATGTTTTCAGCCATAAATAAATACTTTATAATTGTAAATTAACTTTATCAATCTATTTTATATGAAATTTCATTTTTCCATATTTTCAGCATAAAATGGTATATAGCAAACAAGTTTGGAAGAACTTGCTGCCTTTTTTTTTCCATAAGGAATTAATAGAATAAAGGTTATTCTTTGATAAACATTTAGCCAAACTACCAAGGAAAAAGGTTTGAAAAAATTGATTTGGATTAAGTGTCTTTCAGTATCCTACTACCTCATTGCTCTTACACCTGCTAACGATACTGTCAAATTCCTTCTGCTGGTCCTTGGCCACTTTCTCCTCTGGCTCCTGTGCTCATCAACCATTTGTCTACACATGAAAAAAAGAAAAACAGGTAACATTTGCTGAGCCTGGCTGGGGAATACGGGCTTGTCAGCTGCCCAGTCAGTACAAAAATCTCTCAAATTGCAGTTTCATTAGTGATGAACCGAGGAGGGTTCTTAATTATTTTAGAAAGTTTTGTTTTGTTTTTACATAGTAGAAACAAGCTTGAAGATTGAATTTTAGAGTAGCTTCAGAGAGGTAAACTGGAAAACAATGCTCAAAGAGAAAACAATGAGTGACAGAAAATGTGACTCTCTCCAGAGTCTGAACTGATGAAACCAAACCACCCAAACCACCCATCCCAGGTGACAAAACCAAGCCTGTGAATTTAGAGCAGTTTCTCATCAGCTGCAATTATTGTTCCACAACAGTTTACAAAGCAACTCATTTATAAATTAATCTTGTAGTTCATTGTACATTATCAAAAAGATGTGTTAATTATGATAAACAAAGTTTAAGCAAAGCGAGACAAAGTGGCATTGAAATTGTTCTCAGTATAAGTTGGATCACACCATAGATGCTTAACACTTCAACAGAAACAACTTTAAACAGGATTTGATTATAGTGCAGAAAAGGTATGACATACAAGAGCAAAGCCTGATTTAACAGCAAATGAAGAACATGTATCTTCTACTCACTAAATAAAAAGCGTTAAAAAGTGTTTTGTTAATAATATTTCACATTTAGCAAGTTAAAAAAATAACAAAACCAAACCCATACCAAAAATAACCAGAAAGAATTGTTTCTGAATCGCCAAAATGCAACTAATAAAACCAGGAAAAACGGAAATCTGTGTTGCAGATGAACAAAAACCCATTCGATTGTTTTGCATCAAATAATCCATTAATCATTTCAGTTAAAAAAAAAAAAAACCTTCCTCTTTGCCACTGAACAGAATATAAAGCTCCAACAGGTTGCAAATGCATTCCTTAAACATGTATGTTTTACTAATTTTTTGCAGTATGTTAAGAAGCAGTAAGAAATTTTGCTGTTGAGGTGACATTTTTATACCTCAAATGAGAACAGAACTACTATCTTCTGGTAAAGTCATCTGATACTGAGGGCACTTACTAGCTTGGAAGATCAACCCCCAAATGACTCAGACTGTATGCAGTCACATAGATCAACTCCCAAATACCAGTACTGCATACTGTAAGAGGTAGAACTTCAAAGAAGGATTTCAAGACATGCCACAAGGCCTACTTTACTTGCCATCACCAATCCGTCCTCTGTCCTTCAGCATACAGGGATGGTTTCTACTGCCAAATTCCCTGTCTCCTACAACAACTCACTTAGCAGCTAACAGAACTTAGTATCCTTATTTTATAGTGCACTGACACAAGCCCTGGCACAATATCAGATTCAGCTTGACTTGGTACTTGGCCTTAACTGCACAGCCAACCCTAATTGAGATAATCGCTCAGCAAATCACAGTAGTGTAGTGAAGCAAATAATCAGGTGTCACAAATTGCTGTGCTAAACAATTTATTTTCTTTTTCACCCTCAATAAGTAATGAAAAGTAACTCACCCCAAGTATTCCTTTTTATGTGGAATAGGAAAATGACAAATTATTTCATGCCTTCAAATCCTACAACAATGCTTATTTTCTTTCATTAAACTTCTGAGACACAAAATTGTTTTTAAGTATAGAGGTCATATCTTTGAAGCAGAATAATTTTCTCCAAAAGAGGTCAATACCTGAGCGAGCATTTGAAATTTAATCAGTATGTAGTACTTCAGTTCAGACACTTAAATGCATTGGAAGAGCTCAACAAATTCTATCACAATTTTTCCAAAAATAAGTAAGTACTAATTTATGTGGGTTGAACACAATGAGGATCTGATTTTTAAATATAAATATTGTCAAGCAATTGCAAATGCTTAACACTTTTGAAAATAAGTATTGTAGATTTTCATGAAGATAAGTGAAAAGTTGAAATTTTAGTATGATTGTTCCTTTTGGCACTAGAAGCAATTCATCTCATCCTAAAATAGTTAAAAAAAAAAAAAAAAACAAAAACACATAACTAAAATGAAAGCTCTTCAGAGTTTTCTGTTTCTCTCCTTTAAAGAGGGAGCCCAAATCCCCCAGATTAGTAACAGGTAAGTACAGAAAAGTACTTCTACAGATAAAACTATGTTTAAGATTAAGAAACTCAGATAAAGACACCTATAGATGCCTGGACGACCTCAATGTTCTTCACAGTCAGAAATCTAATCCATAGTCAGAGTGAATCATCTCACCATAAAGTTAACATATAGGACACACTTGAAGTTGCATAAATGCAAACAATTAATTTCATAAAAATCATTCAAACTGGAAAGGGAATCATGAACTGACCTCTAGCTTAAAGCAGAGACAATACTGAATTTAGTCCCAGAGGCTGATAAAATCTTCCAGCCAGGTTTTGAAAATCCCTGAAGTCAAAGATACTAAAAGTTCACTGGTTCAATACTTCACTATCTTCATGGTAACCCTTTCTTTATCCAGCTGGAACTTTCTTTGGTTCCCATTATGACTATCGTCTTTTCCTTACACCATTACCCTCAATAAAGATCTCAGCTCCATCTTACTGGCAGCCTCCCCATACAGCACTAAGGGGCTGCTGTTAGGTTCCCTTGAAGCCATCTGCTCACCAAGGTTGAGGCAGCCCAGTTTCCTGATTCTCCCCTTACAACATACATGGAGCAGGTTGGCAGCTCTATGCCAAACTCAATCCAGTCTATTAATGTCATTCCTGCAAAAAATGGCTGTGGTATTCCTGCATCAGGTTACTAAGAACAAGTAAAGGGAACAGAGGGTGGGAAATCACTTAAACCTACTGAATGTGCTCCTACTGATACACTGCTAGTCTTCATCAACAGCACACAACTGCTGATTCACATTCAACTGCCAGTACCCCAGGTCCCTTTCAGCAAAGCTGCAACCTGGCCAGTCAGTCCCCAGTCTGGGTTTTAGTCCATCACAGGTAGAAAACTTAGTGCTTGTCCTTGATTGACTTTTGGACTACTCTTTCAGCAACAGGGCCAGATAAATAGCAACCCTAACTGGAACAAATTGAATGCACCCTCCAGTTTGGCACCATCAGCTTGGCAGATGATACCAAGTGTGCATCATCTCTTCCTCCATGTCATGGACAAAAGTAGTAAAGAGGACAGGTCCTCAGATATTTAGCATTGACTGTAGAGCAGGAGTTAAGATACATGTACAGACGTCTATAAACAAGTACAGTCTGGTGTCAGGCTTACACTGAACTGCAGCCCAGATGGTCAGAGACATTCCTGTAACAGAATAACTAAGATATGTTCACTCTTATATCCTTGAGAGAAAAAAAAAAATGCATGTTTGGGAGTTTTTATTTTGTTTTGTTGTTTGTGTTTGGTTTTTTTTTTTTTACCATGAAATCAAGTGAGACAAGTTACCACCAAACCAAAAAAAAAAAACTACAGTACCTTGCTCTGAACTAAGTATGTTCATAACACGTATTAAAAGTAGTACACGTGCACCATCTTCAGAGCCAAAAAGTGTATGAGAGCAGAAGGGAATCTTTCTTTGTTTCTTTTGTTTTCTTGGACAGTTTGGGGAAATATTTCTGCTATACTATCTCCTTTTATTCTGTGATTAACAATATAATCTCACATGATATCTTATATGCAAGGATTAGATAGACTGGAATTAAAGTTTACAATGCTAAGGACAAAAATATTTTTTATTAATATGCACAATTTCCACCCACATAACATATATACTTGAATGTATCAATAAATAGCTTCTTCAGGAAAAAAAAAAAGATTAAGAGTGTAAATTTCAAATAAGCACAATACAGTATTATCATTATTCCCCATGAGAATTTCTAATGACATTGGAAGTGTTTGAAATGCAGGGTTTGAAAATTTAATATTTACCTGATCAACTTAGAAACCATGCAATTTGTCTCAAGCTGTTGCTGCACCTGAAGTACAGTGGGTAAAGCAAGAGGCAGGAGTCAGAAGAAACGATTTCTGCTACATAAGTTCACTTTTTCCTGAAGTCAACCTATGTGAGTTTGCAACTCTTGATTCCAGTGTAGTTTTCATGTTCTGTTTGAACAACTGAAGCAAGAGGACTTCAAGTAACAGTGCCACCTATTTGCTCGTACTTTGTCCAAGAAATAAAAGTTCTTCATTTCTCTCTGGGCTCTTTTCAGTGGTGGCCAGTGACAGGACAAGGGGCAATGGGTACAAACTAGAGCACAGGAGGTTTTGCTTAAGTAGAAAATTCTATACTTTGATGGTGACAGAGCGCTGGAACAGGCTTCCCAGAGAGGCTCTGGAATCTGCTTCACTGGAGACTTTCAATAAGCACCCGGAAACCACCCTGTGTAACCTGAGCTAGGCAAGCCTGTGTCAGCAGAGGGGCTGGACTATACAATCTCCAGAGGTCCCTTCCAACCCCTACCATTCTATGATTCTACATTTCTCTACCTTTACACATTCCAGAGAGCATTGCATGTACCAGGAATATACAACTGTACCACTCTGACAAACAGTAGTCCAAGAAATCATGTCAGTTATCAAAATATGGCATAGCTGTGCCCCAGATAGAATGATATTCACTCATAATCCATTACAAGTTTCCACACCGTTTCCTAGAGTAATGCATTCTAGCCAGTCTCTCTTAAAATGTACAAAAATTATTATTTCTATACAACAAAAAACTTTGTCATTGTCTCTTTTTGACTGAAATTGTGTTTCTTTGGGGCCTTATTCTCTTTGATGTCACTTCCTCTGTTCAAGTTTATACCTTTGAATCTTGTTCTTACAGCTACTTTAATGCCATTTGCAAGTAATGGCTACCCGTTCCATTCTGACACTGCTTAAACTGCTGAAAGTGCTCAATCCAGCAGATACGGTGGGATCTCACACAGCCCATCTCTTCATTTGATGGCAAATTACTCCGCTGATTTGAAAACTGTAGTCAGAGCAGCTGCCTAGCATCTACAGCTCACCCAAAGGGCTACAATCAACTTATTTTAGAAAAGCTTTACAGAAAGGTAGAAAAGAGATATGGCACCCCTCAAAATGGAACATTGCCTGTAATTTAGGAATTATCTTTGCATTATTTCAAGTGCTATCTTCCACTGGAAAAGAGCCATCCTTCTACTGTCCAGCAGTCTGATTCCACTGTGCAAGCTACTGCAGAAAGAAGGGAGGATCATCATCTGCTTCATTAGTTTCTGGCCTGACTAACTGTGGGAGGGAACCAAGAAAAACTCCACTTACATGTCAGAATTCAAACTGTACATGAACAGCTGCACAAGGACTTCCTTTGTATCATTCAACCATAAAGGACTCAAGGCTGTCCATAGTTCTCAATTTTTAACTTCAGAAAATAAACTGTAGCACTGTTAAACATCTTGAGCCTTCACAGCAAATCATAGAACAGTCTGAGTTGGAAGGGACCTTAAAGATCATCTGGTTTCAAACCCCCCTGCCAAGGGCAGGAACACCTCACACTAGACCAGATTGCTCAAAGCCTCACGCAGCCTGGTTTTGTCACCTTAGGCATTCACAACTTTTCTGGGAAAACTGTTCCAGTGTCTCACCACCCTCAGAGTAAAGAACTTCTTCCTAATGTCTGATCCAGATCTACCCCACTCTAGTTTAAACCACTGCCCCTTGTTGTATCACCACAGACTCTTAGAAATACTCCTTCTCCAGCTTTCCTGTAGGTACACTCCAAATACCAGAAGGCCAATCTAAAGTCTCCCCAGAACCTTATCTTCTCCAGGCTGAACACATTTGTTCAGATTTCTATTTCTATAGTCACTCGATAAAGATAGAGCTGTCAATAACGCCATATTAGGTTTAGCATTTAGGAAGAGGTATAGCAACCAACCTAGTTATTATTTTTGCCCCACTTGCTGACATTCTAAAGACACTTCATTAAAAAACCAAACAAACAAATAAACAAAAAAACAGAACCAAAACACACACACACACAAATCCTGCAGCAAGTAGATTATAATCTAATTCAAGCTGAGATGCAGGACAAAAAGTGGTAAGCAAACAACTAGAAATAAAATGGTGAGGACAAATAATTTACAGCAACAGAGTGTTATACTAATGGAGAATGTGTTTATTTTGGAGAAGCACATTTCGTAGTTAAGCACATAATGGTTACACAAACAGAATGGCCAAAATTTGTAAGAGTAGCTTGTTTCCATTACAGCAAACATTCAAGAGGCTTGCATAAACAGAAATACCTGACCTGTGGTTATATAAATAATACATAAAGATCTGAAGAACAGTAAGTGAAGAGATAGGGGGTTTGATCAAGCCTCTAAGTCTTTTTGCAAGAAGAACATAGTTTAAAAGAGCTAACTTAATTTCTTTATTAATGTCACATTATCGGTATGCTTATATGGCTTTCTACTTTGTGTGCAAGAGAAGCAGATGGCGGCATGAATACATTTCAGAATTCTCAGGAGTACCATTTAGAATTCAGTTGCAAGAAGAAAAATGCTTCTATACCTCTTAGAAGTGACTTAGAAACTAAATCCAGGAGTTTGCCACCAACTGGCCACATAGCTATTGACTCAATTATTCTCTGAAGAAATAAAACCCTGGAATAGGAATTTTACAGTAGGATCTTTTTGGTAGCTTAATTTAAGAAGAGAGAGAAGATGAGGTGAAGTTTTTAAGTAGAAAGAAGTAAAACGGTACTACATTGACTCGGAGGTGTCGTTTCAGATGCTAACTTCCAGTAGAAACACCCTGCTTATACACACACATTTTAAAGTTTACGAAATTCTACAGAAATAGGAAACAGTTATTGTTTGCTTTAAGAGTAATAGAAGATATTTCAAGTAACTCAAGTGTCAGTTTCACTTAGTAGTGAATGACCTCATTCTTAATGTTCTGCAAGTTACATGAATCTAAACATAATATGCAGCTACTTTCTTGATTGCTTAGAAAAAAAAGTAAACAGACAAAACAGCATTTCATCAACACAACAGAAGATTCTGGCAATCAATAGAAGTTATCCTCACCAACAACAAGAAGCTATCCTAGTACCAACACCATCACCAATCACTTTCCTTTAGAGGTATTCACAGTCCAAGGAGCCAAGGCCTTAAATGTAACACAAGCCATCATTCAAGCTTCTATGAGGTAGCCTCCACAATTCTGCCACTTTAGACGAAGGCAGTACAGTTGATGCAAATTAATAATACATTTAATATTCTGGAATTTTTTTTATAGAACAATAACTTAAACTTAATGATCAAAGTGCAGTTCATAATACTTCAGATGTTCAAACTACCAGAATGAAAAAAAGGGAAAATGGATTAAAATTTCTAGCTGGGCAAAAACAATGCTGTCAATATGCACACTCATGCTGTGTTTAGAATGAAGTGTGCAAGTCTTATGGTGGCAGTCAGCAGATGGTGCTGTTATACATGGTGATGTTTTTATTATTACTTTTTTCTCCTAGTGGACTGGGACAAATATGCTTTTTCATTAGTATTTTATGCCCTAATCAGAGTCCATTCTCACACCAGGCTTGTTTTGAGTTAACTTGGGAAGGAAATCTCCTTGTTTCACTAACTTAACAGAAAACAGGACTTTTGTTCCTCAATTCACAGAAGTGCTTTTGGAAAAGTGCAGTGCTGGTTGGGAAAGGTATATTTAAGAATATCAAAGCGAAAGGGATCTCTCACACAATGTCAGTGCATTTACTGTCTGGTTCTTTTTTGCCAAATGGTAAATGCTGCAGAAGAACCTGAACTCAGCCAAAGAGCTGATGCATAAGATCTGCAATCAAAACAAGAGTTCTTTTAAACTCCAGGTCTTCATTTTTTCATGAACACCCATTTTGTGTTTTCAGTGCATCTAGGGAGTGGGACACTTGCTACAGACACTTCTCCTTTTCTAACCAAAAATTCAGAAGCATCCACAATTCTCAGAGCATAAATCATGTGAAAATTAAAATGAATTGTATTAAATTTGGATATGCCTGTGATATCAGTGGGATGAGCACTTGAGTGGTAGAGCAACTTCTCTATGACAAGAAAACCAAGCATATACATTAATCAAAAGTTTATTGGAGTGCAATGGGCTCCAACCTTCTTTTATGCAACATATCCCATCCTACCATGTCCAAACAGATTCCTATTACTGTGCATATCAAAGTAAATTATGAGTAAATCTCAGTTAAACAGTCTCCTAAGAAATTCTCTAGATTTTGATCAAGAAATTCACTAGGTTTTGATTACGAAATTTGCTCTTGTTATATTTCATTATTCTTAAATATTTCAAATTGTGGTCTTCCAAAATATCCCCCTAACAAAGCTTGAATTTCAGATAATGACCTCCAGGTAAGCTAAAGAGGAAAAAAAAAATCTGAAACAAAGTTCTCATCCACTCTTATTAATTTCTTGAATTGTATCAGGTGACCACACAGACTTATGATCATTTGGTATGATTAATTTGATATTAATGTGTTGTAAATTAGATTATTGTAACTGTTTTAGTGCATCTTTTGTCACTTCGCACAGTATCAAATGTGGTTTAATTAATAGAATGGATTGTAAGGGTAAATTCAAGTTGTCAGGTTTTCTTACTATTGGTAATATATTATAAACACTGTATACATGTACTGCAAATGCATCACTCAAGCACATATCAAGTGAGCATCAGCCTTACTCATGGGTTATTCTAACTTACATAGGCAGACATACCAATCTTAAGAGTCCATTTTAGCAATTACAGGTTCAGGTCCAAGACTATTCCTAGGATCTCAACCAAAACCCCTAACACACTGGACATGGCCAGTTGCCATGCACATTCTCAATGACACTTACAGTCACATCACCTCTTTCTGTAAGTGTTGCTTTAAGCATTGTAACATGCTCAATTTGTCCTAAAGGGACAAACCCCAAAACATGCCCTAACCAAGGCAATAGGTTAAGCACCTGTGAATGTGCAAACCTGAACACTTCCTGGGGTCCCGATAAATGTGTAATTAACCTTGTAACACAACTGTGAACTGTGTGTGCCCCAGGCCATTTTGGGATATGCCCCATCCTATAGGTTCAGCTATCAGCTTTCTCTGTTACCAAAGGGCATTGAAGAGCTGGTTCACTCATACCACAGGGAGGGGGTTTAAATCCAGCCTGCTGCATATATGCTTTGAAATGTTCTTCTATGTCATTGTCATGAATAGGAAACAGAATTTCACAGCTTGCACTTGGAAGCCCTTGATGAGAGGCTGCTCTTGCCTTGTCTGCTTTTTAACCTTCACTGTCAATGAGATTTTGTTGGTGGCCACTCTAAACAAGCTGTTGGTGATGGTTTAGCTCATGTCCTGGTGTTAGCTCATAGGCTGGACTTGATGATCTCAGAGGTCTTTTCCAGCCTCAATAATTCTGTGATTCTGTGATTGTCTTTGGACAGTATTTAAACCAGCCAAGATAGTTAGCAATTTGCCTTGTTTTCACTCAGGAAGCAACAAGAGCCAAATGCTGCTGAAGTTGCAGCTTAAGATCCTGTCCTAACAGGCAAACCACAACTGGACCTTGCACCTAGACTAAGCCAACCAACACCCCAAGAGCCCTTGGAGGCAGGAAGCGGAAAACTCCCAAGAAAACTGAGTCCCAGAAGAGCCATGGAAAGGCCCAGCAATGGAACACAAGAGAGAGAGAGAGAGGTCCCTTAACCCTCTCTGAGCCAAGGAAAAGCTCCAGACTCTGAAATGGGCACAAGAAGAGAGAGGGGCCCTTAGCCCTCTCTGAGCTGAGAGGTGCTTGAATTATAGTTACAACATCTGGGAAGACACTGGTCAGAGGAGCAAGCTGTGAGTACCTGGCGAATTTGCTACAGAATCCCCCTTTTGAGAAACCACAGATTGCGGCGCCAGATTTTCCAATTTAAATTGCTGTATTGGAAATTCTCAGATTTGTGCTTAAATTAAGTGTCTTCATATGTGAAATGTATTACTCACAACCAAATAACAGAACTTGTAAATATACTTTGTAAATAAGTTATGGCAGTGTATGAAGATACCAGCGCTGAAAATATTAAATATTATATATATATATATTTTTTTTTAATTACACAATTTAACCTTGTTATCCAGTTTTGTTGACTCTAAACACACTGATACAGAGCTGAATGAACCTACTTGGGGATCAATGTTACCTTTCTTTTAAGTCTACATTTTTGAAGATCTGCACTCAAGATTGGTAAGAGCAGAAAAAAACAAAACCAGCCTTCCCCCCACCTCACCCACCTCCCCAGTGTCCAGTAGTAAATGCCTAGGAGACTAAATAATTTAGACATTTTAAATTAAAAAAATAGTTCCACTCCCTGTATTTTAGTGAACAACTATGCAGGTTTTATGGCTTGTTTTGGTTAGGTTTTTGGAGGGTTTTGCCTTTTCTTTAAATGCTTCCACCACTTTCATTTTTCTGAGTGAAGCTGACAACATCCAGGGTTCAAAGGCGTCTTGGGTTTTTAGGAGTCAGTTCCATTGCTACCAAAAGTGCAAACCCAGCCAACAAATCATTAAAAAATTAAATAATGACAAATAATAATAAATAACAGCAACAACTACCACTACCAAAACACAAAAAAAACCCAAAACCATTAAAACAAACCCCCAAACCTGGGGCTCTGATCACTATTTCAGGAAAAATGAAAAAGAAAAACCTGGCTATAAATAACTAATTTCTGAATTGACAGTGACATTCTGTGAACAAATGCTTGAAATTACTAAGCCTACAAGCAGTACATTTTCTCTTTTCTTCCCACTTAAACTCCCTCATCTCTCATACTGGCCACAGTACACAATCCGAAGTGAAAGTCAAATTGCATTCAATAGAGCTTATCTCCAAAGGAAAAGATTTAGCCATTTTGTTCGTTAGAAACTAACAAAAACAAAAAGAATAAATTAGGGGTAGCTAAAGCAACGAAATTACTTTTGAGTGCTGAGTATGATCTAAACACTGTGAAAAGCTTTGTCACTCTATCCTTTAAAAAGTGATTATGACCTTCATTCTGCAAAACAACAGAAGAGAAACATTTTTGCTTTTGTTTCATTCTTAATTTTCTTCTAAAAGCTACATCTCAAACTTGACTAAAACTTGCTACTGACAAACATGCAGTGAGCAAAGCAAATGTTACAGACTTCAAGTCGAAGGTCCCAGTAACAGCTGCTTAATTTGTGAACAGACGGAAGTCAATTCATGGTTACCTGCTCACATTGATGGGTGGGGTTTTATCTCCTTTGATGTAAAGTCTTATTCTGATAAATAAGCCATTTTGCATTCTGATTTCATCACGATTTAAAGGATGGTCAGGAAAGGATAGCATGTGGGTAGGATCTGAGCAACTCTGAGTTTTGAGGACCAAAAGGAAAAAAAAACCAAACCACCAACTACCTCAGCAAAACATCATGCTGGAAAGACTGTCTTTGGCAAGGTGAAGCTTGATCACATGTGCAGCACTGAAATATGTTCCCCTGTTTTAGTGCATTACTGTTGCCATTTGCTAAACTCCTACAGCAGAGCTGACTTGACAGCACTGAAGAGAACTTCAGCATCCTACACACAACAGCTGTCCAATCACCCACTAATTTTCCCCCCTAAACATGCAGCTCCTCACTGTTTTATTACAATTGACATTTTAAAATAAAAATATGCAGAACATATTTTTTAAAAACAAGAAAGTTATTACTAAAAAAACCCTGCTTCTGTTACACAGAATATCAGAAGTTATCAGCCACAAAATAACAGAAGTTAAAAACCCAGACAGGCACAAACCTCTAATTGCTGCTCAGTTTAGAAGCCTGTATTACTTGCAAGACCATGGGACTGAACTGGCTGCCTTCTTGTTAGCATGCAGTCATCTAATACAATTAAAGAGAACACTTGGCCAGATTTTCTACTGCTGCACCCAGGGAGCTGCACATACAAGGTACATTACGTTGGTTGCATCTTATAAGGAATAAAGAAAAACTCACACTTTTTGCAGCAGAAAGCCTAGTTTTTCCACAAGCTTCTGCTTCCAAAAATCAGTTTTACATCTCAAAAGAGAAGTAGAGAGGAAGGCTATCCTACTTAGTTTTAGAAAGTCTCATGATTTCTTTCGATCCTCCAAAATAAACAATTCACAAAAAACGAACTCAAATCTGTAGAATAATTAAAAACTGTCTAAGCAGATAGCATTTTCAAATAAACTATGTTTGAAGTAAGGGTGATTTCCACTGAGAGGAAGTGTATTTTTCAACCAAAGGTCCTTTTAGTTCAAATGCTGACTTTCTGCAAAGCACAACTCGTGACCTTAGATTAAGCAGCAGCAACACACACCCTGGAAAGAATATAGGGATGTTCCTCCAAGTACAGGGATGGGATCAAGAAAGTTACAATGCAGTTGGAGATGAATTTGGCAAAGGATATGAAGAATAAGAGCAGCTTCTGCAGGCACTTGAGCCATAAAAGGAAGACAAAAGCAATCATACTTCCCCAATAAATGAGACAGGCTCTGGTGACAGTTGATATGGAGAAGGCTGAGCTACTCAGTAACTCTTTTATTTTTTTCTATTTTCACTGGCAATTTCTTTCCTCCTCTCTCAAGTACCCTGAACCCAAGTGCAAACACTGAGGGGAAAAAAAGAGTCCCTCCCCACCATAAGAGAAGTTAAATTTTGAGACTACCTGAGTGTGCTGGTTTGGGGCCAGACACAGATCCTCTCTTGCCCCGAAAGGGACAAAAGAATGAGACTCACACAAACGGATTGGAGAGTGATGGAAAGTTTAAATGGAAAAGCAATTGGTGGAGCTACAGAGAACTACAAACTACAAAGCATAGTGGCAAAGAGTATCCCAAAACATACAGAACCCCTCACAGAATTCCCAAAGCTTCCCAATCCTTCCCTTCTTCCCACCTGAGGGTAAACCCAACCCCCACAGGGCTCTTTCTTCCCCCCCCCCCTGCTGCTAGGCAAGTCTCAGGCTGGCCAGGTCTGAGACTGTCCCCCCCCTCCATTCTCCTCCTGGCATTAGGCCTAGACAGGCCTAAGAGGCCTTGAGGATACTCCCCCGGCATTACCCGATAAGAGAGGACATCTCCCAGGGGAGCAGAGAAGGAAGAAAGAGGAAGAGAATGACTTTGCAGATGGCCTTATAGGGTGCAGGACTTATGGGTAGAAATACGTCGTTTCCTGTGTCCACCCCTGTGGGTGGGCACCCAGGACACCAGAGGTGTATCTCATGCGGCAGTGGCAGGGGGCACCCAGCCCAAACTGACACACTGAGAAACCTGAACATGCACAAGTCCACAGCAACTAATGAGATGCATCCAAAGGTCCTGAGAGAATGGGTTGATGTAATTGCTAATCCACACTCCATCATATTTGAAAATCCATGGCTGCAAGGCAAAGGCCCCAGTGAATAGAAAAATGGAAACATCAGGCCCATTTTTAAAAAAGAGGACCTTGGGAACTACCACTCTCTCAGGCACACCTCAGGGCCTGCTAAGATCACAGACCAGATCCTCCTTGAAAACATGTTAAAACATATGGAAAACAAGGAAGTAATGAGTGACAGTCAACATGGCTTCATCAAGGAGAATCTGTGCCTGACTGAATTCGGGACCTTTTATGACAAAGTGATTGCATCATTGGACAAAAAAGGAGCTACAGATGTAATCTACTTTGACTTCTGAAAGGCTTCTTATACATTCTCCCAACAGCATCCTTGCCTCCAAATTGTAAAGATGTGGGTTTCAAGGATGGATTGTTCTTGAACTTGGCTGAATGGCCATGCCCAAAGAACCGTAGATAACAGTTCAATGTCCAAATACAGATCAGTAGCTAGTGCTCAGTATCATTAAGGACATAGCAGGATTGAGTGCACCCTGAATAAGTTTGCAGATGACACCAAGCCATCTTTGTGCATGCCATATTTTAAAACTGTGTAGCCATGGTACTGCTGTTCTCAGTATAAGCTTTGTATTGAACCTGCAAGGCCTCAGGACTGAGGCTTGCCACAGACAGATTTACACTCAAATTCTCCAAATTTGCCTGCAGTTTTGCTTTACTTACTTAGCTGTGACAGCAATTTCTCTAATTGACTGGCTGTCTAAGGTTCATTTGTTTTACTTCCTCCCCTCAGCCCCCATTCTCTGAAGGCACCATCATATTTTTATAAGGATAGCTGTAGCAAGCATTTACTCTGAGCAGAATGAAGTATTTTTCCAATTGGCACAATGAGTTAAGAGAAATATAAGCCTGGTTTGACTACAGAGGCTTTGAGAAGTGGAGATGCAGGATGCACTCCTGAAGAATACACACTAAGGAACAATAAGCAATGAGACAAAGGCTTGGCACTAGAGAGCCTACAGCTATAAACAACTCACCCATGGTCAGTTAAAAAAACGCAGACCTGGACAAAACTGTAACAAAGAACAAAGGAGTAGTAGCTAACATACACGGGACACCGTATAAATAAATATGGATGGGATATGGAACTGCAGACCAAGGAAGAAAGAGCAAAAGTATGAAATTGCCACAGCAGGTAAAAATAACCTCAAGTGCATCCCTAAAGCAAAGAAGAAAAAAACATCAGCTACTACACATGGAAGATTAGGGGAATGGAAAACATAATACTATGAAAAGGAGTAGAAACCAAGAAGCAGGTGTGCATTTGTTTTAACCTCATTGGTGTTATTTTTTTTTTTTTGCCTTTTTTTGTAAAAATTTAATCTGAATTTATACTGCTTAGACATTCAAGGATTTGATAACACTAACAATTCTTGGATTTACATACATACACAAACACAGAGGGTGCTGCCTCTTTCCCCATAAATAAAGTTTTGTGTACCCAAAACTGCTGTTTTAACATTCTTACAACTTCAGGTTTACAATCCCCTGACACCACACAGGTATGTTTTGTCTTGTTAAACGAGTGTGAAAACAGCACAAATCTAACAAAAATTAGGAGGCTCTATGAACTTCCACACTTTCTATGGCCCTTTTCAGGTCAATCTAATAAGCCAGCTTTGAAGAATTTAAGGGAAGATTTCTTGGAAGTCTACCATGCATGAATAATTCAGTAAGTTTATTAGAAAATCTTTCAATATATACAAGATGAAATATTTCAAAGTGATCTAAGTTAAAGCATGCAAATGTAAAATACAGACCTAAGAAGTACTCAAAGCAGTTTTGCAGACTGATTTATAGCAATAAATATGACAACATAACTAATGAAGTTAATGAGATTACTTGGATGAATAAATTGTGTTTAGATAGGCCATATACAAAGCGGTCTAACAGTATTGTATGAAAACATAGAATTGTAACATAGACAAGGTGAAGGTCAGGTGATAGATCTTAACAAATCTCAAAAGCTTCAGTTAAACCACAGTGCCTACATTATGTCAACTACAGTTAACCTACTCCCTTTCTTCAGGATTAGTAAGAGAGTGACATACTAACTACTTATTTATTACTGAACAAGATCAATGCCTTAGTCAAGTTTTAGGCATGCCTGTTTTTATGAGCATATTTGGTTGCAAAGTTCTAGATATCTGCCTTATTATCCCAATTACAGGAGAAAAACATGAAAGGTTATGCAAATTAAACCTTCAATAAATA
This sequence comes from Indicator indicator, assembly GCF_027791375.1. Classification (NCBI taxonomy): domain Eukaryota; kingdom Metazoa; phylum Chordata; class Aves; order Piciformes; family Indicatoridae; genus Indicator; species Indicator indicator. The sequence continues at coordinate 16,226,778 of NC_072018.1, forward strand.
GGAAGGATATGAATAACAAAGTAATTCAAAGTACAATTAGTAATGGTTAAAGTTATACAAGAGAAGATGAAAAGCAAGGCAAGTGACTGTGTTTGTGTGTTACTAGCCATCAAACATAGCAAATTAAACAACCATTAATTAACAGAGACAACATCTGCTGGCTACAGTGACAAAGAAAACACAAAGTTTTATGTTGTAGACAGCTAACCTATAGATTTTATTCTGGAAACATTGATTCCACCCTGCAACAACCTACAGCCTTTGTCAGTTTAAAGGAATAAAAATTGACAGACAAAAATTCTAGCTGAAATACAGATTTTTTTAATTTCTTCGTTGAAAAGAAAAAGAAAACAAAAGCCATGTGCCATCTTTGCCATTGCAAGCAGATCTGTAATCAATACATATTAGTTATCAACAGTAACTCCTAACAGGCAAAAGAGACTTTAAAGGCAGAAATATAGTTTTCATAATAAGAAGTGATACTAGCCTAAAAAAAGGTGGGGGGACAACTATAAAGAGTACAAACTAGAAATGAGACTGGAATAGCTGAAGATCCACTTTTATTATCTGAGAGATGAAAAGTCCAGTGCAACTTTCCCTACTTTCTATCAAAAGAACAACAAACTTCCTTCACAAATGAGATCAGAAATCAAATAAACCATAGTTTCAGACTTTTCCAGATTCATTAAAAGCTACATAAGTCTCAGCTGCATTTCATCTGGGACAATCTCATTATCGGGGTCCATTCTCAGTGTAAGTAAACGTGATTGAATACGTCTGATAATTAGAAAAGGAAGTATGAGTTTAACTCTTCAGCCAGATAAAAGTCTGAGGCTAAATGCATCAAGAAACTCCTCTGAGAAATTTGGCAATGCACACAAGACATTGGCAATATTTTTTATTTCCACATTGGTAAATAGAAAAAGACTATGCCCAGAACTGAAAGTACAGGCAAAATTATATTTGAACAGAATACAGGATCTTTCTTTCACTGGCATACTGATATTTGGCAACAGCTGTTGTTTAAAATGTGGGGAGCAGGGAAGGACGCAGGCTGCTTAACTAAAATCTAACTGTGAGTGCATATATAAGGCTATGAACAGAAGTTAGCTATTCCCCCAAATCCCAGTTGCCTGTAAAAGGGAACAAGCAAAAATTCCAGCTCTGTTGAGTCACATTGCACAGCTTGTTTCAGAAAAACACTTATTTGTTCCATATACTTCTTAATGTGGCTGAATAAAAATTAAAAAAAAAAAAAGAAAAAATTCCAACATGATTTCAGAATTATACCTTGTTTCTTTCTCAAACAGTTGCTGTTTTTAAGCTGTCTACAACATATTGATACGCAAGATTTTTAGATTGGGCTGCACATATTCAAGTGATCAGCTGTGACAGTTATACCTTTTCATAGTTGCTTTTATGTGCTGTGTGTTTTGGATTTGTGATAAAAACAGTGCTGATAACACAGGGACACAGCAGCAAGGCCTTTTCTGTCCTGCCAGCGAGGTGACTGGGAGTGCATAAAGGGTTGGGAGGGGACACAGCATAACAGTAGGCCCCAGCTGAACAGAGGATATCCTATACCATATGATGTTGTGTTCAGCAATAAAATGGGGATGGATGGAGTTTGGCCAGGGCTGCCACTGCTCAGAGATATTCTTAGCCCTGAGCTCTGCTTTCCTAGAGATGACTGAAAATTTGCCTGTAAGTGAGGAGCTGTGAATTAAATCCTTTTTATTTTCTTGCACACTCAGCTTTTGTTTTACCTATTAAACTGTTTTCACCACAGCCCATGTGTTTTCTCACTTTTACTCTTCTAATTCTCTCCCTCATACCACCATGGAAGGAAGTGAGCAAATGCTGCTTGGTTGCTTAGCTGCTTACTGGGGTTAAACCACAATATCTTAATACTGATTCAGATAAAGAAATGACTGCACTAATGGAATTTTGACATTAGGGGGAGGAAAAAAAATCTCTTAAGTATTTTACACGATTTATTATTAGTCACACAAACATATACTAATCATGGCAGATAACAAACATGAAATGGGTTATTAGTATCGACACAGTTGGGATGATGATCTGTTAGAACATAGGCTAGATTTTTCCAGCATCTCAGTACTCAACAGCAGAGAAATGAAACCACTGTATTGAAACAATCTTGTCACAATTTTGACTTTCCACTTCTGTTTTTCACACTGGAATACATTGCTCTGATTTAGAACTGGAACCTCACAGTAGCACAGAGGACCAACTCCTTGTAGTTTTCCTCTAGGAAGTCTACTTTTACCAAATCCTTTTCCCATTAGGTTTGTGATTGCAAAGAGGAGCACAAGGAACAGTGTTGTGGTTACAAAAGGTTACAAGCCTGCTAAATGATTACAAAGGATGAATCACTGTCATTGGGTTTATTATTGGTTCACCACACCACAAGGACAATGAACACAATAGTTCCTATAGGGATCAAGAAATCACTAGACGACACAAATTAATCCCTTACTTTCAGAATCAGAGGCAATCAAAAAGATCATATCTTCAAGATGTAATTCCCTTTCTAAGAGCCACTATCCAGACAAAGGCTGGCATTGCATTAGGGATTGAACTACTTGGGATGAGAGTTGGAAAGCAAAAAGATGACATTTTATAATTGCACTAATGTAACAGGCAAGGCTCTTAAATTTTTTCTTCCTTCAGATACAAAATTCACTGATTGATGAGTCCTACAACATTTAAGAGTGCTGTCCCAGTGAAAAGCACATTTTTGTCTTAAAAATATAGGCAAGGTATGTCAGTACTTCAGGGAAACAAAATCCCAATAATTTAGTAACGTTAGCTTGAGCCCAGAGGTCCATTATCCTGACTGGTCAACGTTGACAGGGAAAAACAGAGTCTTGTGAAAATTATCTTGGTAAACTCACAGATTCCATAGGAGAGCTTAGTTTTATCAAGTTGGTTGAGAAAGAGTTTCATTTTTTCTTTTTGTTTTAAGTAGTTCAAAGTACTGAACCATGAAATAGAAGAAAAGGGAAAAACACACCAAGTAACACAAACTCAGATAGAACAGGAGCAGCAAGAACTAAAAAAAAAAAAAACAAAAAAAAGGAAAAGAAAATAAAAAATTTCTTCAAAGATTTTACTCTGTGAAAGTGTATCACTATTTTCTGCTGTTGATGCTGAAAGGGATTTAAAAAGAAGCTTCAGGGAAGACGCACAAAGCAGGATGAGGTGACTGCCAGTATAAATGTTAATGCTGGGTGTGAGCAGAAAACCTTGAGAATTCAAAGAACAAAAGAAAAAAGGAAGTATGCCCTGAGGGCAGGAAGGGTAGAAGGACTTGCATGAGCTCTTCCCTTGGCAAAGAAAACCTGCTGGTGCAGAAGAGAGGTCAAGGAAAGGTACTAGAACACATCAAGTGCAGTACATCTGGCTTGTTGTTTAAACACTCTTCACCAATTCTACATTACAAAACATGGTTAGAAACAAAAAAAAACCAACCACATAAAATACCTGAGATAGCTTAAAGTGAACCACAGATTGTTAACCTTTGAGGGCAGTTTGATGCTTGGTGGCAGACACTAGTGTAGCAAAATAAGCTAAAGACGGTATTTCTACATTAATGACTAACAATGTGCTTTGAATTAAGCTTTTCTACTTTCACTGAATTTTCTTCGCTTGACAACTGAATTCATTGAATGGCAGGGCACATTCCACTGACTAAAGACCATGGAACAATTCTACTTCACATTACTCTAAGTATGAATGTGTATAGCACTGCAGATACTGCTGTTATTTAAAGAGTATTTTTCCATACTTCCAAACACGTGCAAGTGTTCTGTATGGAAGGAATATTTCCGACTGTCCAAAGAAAATTACTACAATGATACAGATATGCCCATTTTTTTTGCTTCTATTTCAAAAGATGCTTTGTGGGCTACAAACAATTTGTTAATCTCATTCTATAAAGTAGGAATTAAACTGAATTTAACAGAACATTACACAAAATTGCACAAGTCACAAGTACTTTGCTATTCTCCTCACAACCACCTAAACACATTTTCTATGAAATAAGGCACTGTTAGTTAAAAAAAAGAAAACAACCAACTACACATTAGAGAAGCAGAATCTATACCCTCAATTTCCCAATTCCATTACTTAAAAGTGAGATTTATTTATTACCCACTGGTGATGACAATGATCAATTAGCAGAGTGATCATTTAGCAGATTTAATAAATTGACAAATTCTATCAAATGAATTTGGTACTTCTGAAATCCGTAATTATTTTCAATGACACAATCATTTGTTTTAAAATTCCATGGATCAGTTTATTTCCAAAAAATAAGAATGATTTAAACTTCCATATGTACCAAAAGCTTAGAGTGCTGATGTGATCACTGAGGAAGATGAAGTAGTATCAGTTAAAGATACTACAGAGTCTCAGAAATGAACATGTATCTGGTGAAGCAGTGGCAAAGAAACCTACATTTCAGCCTAGGAACTCAGCAGCTATCCAGCTCCACTGGTGTCTTAAAACTAAGTGGCTCTCACTAGTTTACTGCCCCAAAATCAGATTTAGTTAAATATTAATATGCACATGGTATATGTGTGAGAGCAGGCTAAGTCAGATAGGTACAAATACTCTTCAAGGACTTTGAACACCAGATTATGGTTTCATCAGCTTCACTGTAAACCTATTTACATATTGGAAAACCACAAAGGAACTGATTATGTCATTGCTGCAACAGGAAGTGGGGTCATAAATCAAGACTATACTCAGTAAAATGCAGTGATCAGAATCTCAATCCGGGGAGTCTAGTTCCCTTTCTGCTTGGGATACCAGTGTGGGTGTAAGTTCAGAAGCTGTTCAGTAGGTCTTTAAGCGGTTCTTGTGTCTTCTTCTAACTCAGCACCCAGTCCTCATTCACAGGGAGTTTAAGCTGAAATGAGACCCCTGCAGACAGTGATGGTGAAACCTCCCAACAGCATCTCCTTCACTCTGCAAAGCACCTTAGCACAGCAGAGAATCTAGCTCTCTATTAAGTCTTTTGAGACTTAATAGACCAAGTCATTCTTGTCAAAACACTAGAATTTTACCCGCACAATCACATTTAAAACATCGACTTTCGATAGCAGAGCTACCTTTGAAGATACGAATCAATTTTACTTTTTCTTAATTGCATGAAGGGAACAATCTTAATTAGATGAAAACTGCCTATTCAGAAAAGAGTGGTCTGTTGAGAACTAAAAAAAATGTAAGAAAATAATAATAATAATAATAATAATAACATTCGTTTTGTAGTCTCCCAGAATATAGAAAGTTTATGCAAATTAGTTCCATCATTAGTCCTAATATTTGAAATTTTCAGACCTACTTCATCTGCTACTTTGAGAGAAGTGGTGCAATTCCAGAATGATTCCTCTGCATAGCAATGCTAAGCTTTTTGTTCTGCTCCCAGGCTATTAGAATTCGTTAAATTTTGAATGTTGTGGATTTTTATACTTCTATAAAATAATTTCTGTTAAAGATCACTCCCTCATGTGCCATTTAAGAAAACTGCAAAATTTATTTATTTTTTAACATGCTGTCCTTGCAGCCAGTTAAAACTTGTCTCCAGCTAAGATGTTTAGCACAGAATTTCTCAAACTCTACATTACAACTCCATAGTGTCCCAAACACTTAGAGAGCAGCAGTCAGTAGTAATTCAGTGCTCCCCATGTTTCTCACTGAACAGCCAGCTCTTACATTCTTAAGTGAATGACTAAAACCAGGGACAAGAAGGTACTTTTAGTAAAAGCACAAGAGGTTAGGGATGGGTATTTGACAGTGATTATAAAGACTTACATCTAGTCTGCATTCCCCTGTTCCAGGGAAAGCACTCACCTGCCTACTCACGAAATTTCATCTGGTGAGATGGGGGCGCTATGTAAAACAAGTAATGTAGGGAACAGTAAAAGGAGTTCTTAGCTATGGGGCTGCAGTAACTCAAGTGACCTTTGCAGTAGAAAGAATCACTGAGCACCAAACTGCTACAAATCCTTCCCAAACCATCAGTCCCCACTGCCTCTTCTGCACACTGAGACACTGTCACTTGAGTGACATTTACCATTTCTCCTGGAGTTGGATGTCATATTTTGCGGTCCATTTAAAGCTCACGCACAACGCCAGGTTTACAGCACTAAATCTGAAAGGGGGCAGTGTTGTTTAACCAGAGCACGGTGCTATCTGTCAATGTTAATTACTGCTGGTCCTGCTGGGGTTTTTACAAGAAAGTAGGCCAGCAGGAAGTGTCATTATTTTACAGCCTGTGGCTCTGTGCATGTGTTCCTAAGCTGACAGTCAAGAGACGTCCTTTAGCATTCTTCACTGTCTTTTTCAATATGAAAAACAAACTGCTCAAATTGCATAGAGGGATGAAATATGCCATCATGTGCCTCTACAGGTATGTAGAAAGTGATTTACTCATGAGGTCACAAAAACAGCTCCTGGTGTGTTGGTGATTTCTGATGTTCCTTTTCAGCTTACATAATAAATCTTCTAAAGACTATTAAAATGAAACTTTCTTAGCTTTTCATCACAACCCTCCTCACGGTTTAAAAAAAGACTCATTAGCTGACTTACTACACAATAAGGCTTTTGGGGACCAAGACAAGACATACTGATGAGCCACCCATCCTGAACAGAAACACCTACAACAAAAAAAGTTTGAGCTACTCATGACACCTCCTATGCCTCTGCCTTTCACTCAATGAGGATACTGAATTCAAAACATACTTTAAAAAACACCATGATTTCAAACCATTAATCACTATGCATCAATATGGAGTAGACTTAGGGACTGTCAAGGAAGCAGCTATGAACAGTTCCAGGACAAATGTCATCACATGTTACCCAGCACTTGAACATATCTGTGGTCTCTAAGTTGCTTTGACTTTATTCTAAAGTAGTGACCAATGTAACAAATTTATACATTTGCAAATGCAAGTAAATAGTTACAGTCAAACCATACTGCTTTCTACATCAATCCATTGATAAAAATATTTTCCTTTTAAATTCACTTCACTGGCTGTCAGCAATTTTTCCAGAATAAACACTTTCAAAGAAGGATTATACCTATGAAACCATAGATAAAATTGCTTTGCATTTTAGTAATCTGAAACTCTTCCTTCTGACAACTTCCAGTACTCAAAGCCCTGCATTTTCCATGACTTAAAATTAAAAAACTCCACCCAAAACACAGAAGAACACACACACACCAAAAAAAAAAAAAAAAAAAAAAAAAAAAATCACAAAACCAGCATGAAAGCAATCCTGAAATTACACTCACATCCCTCATTAACCAACAGGTAAAGTTATCTGGTAACTTCCCTGAACAGAGATTGCAGATTTCATAAAGCCTTTTTTACAGCTCGAAGTATTAAGGAAATGGAATCACTCCAGTTTTATGACCTTAATTCTTGGTAGACACTAGAAGACATTAAATGCTTGGCCTTATTTTTCCCCAGAACTGTGCAGTCATCACTATAGTCTAATGTCATCCATGGAGCCAGTTTCCAAGTGCTATTGTTTTTGTTTTGCTTTTATGTATGAGCATATATTTTTGTTGTCATTGTTCTTTTAATTTTTTTCACAGGAAGAATATTAGTGATTGATTTTCAAGATCAGTTAGTATTCATATGTCCTCCCATTTTTACCATTATACATGGTATACATTGTCAAAAGAAAAAAAAAGGCATTTAGGAAATAATAACCACACCATTCAAACATAAGCATTCTGAATCCTGCTTTGGAAGCCTGTCAATTTTGATTTAAAATTCCAGTAGAAATGAAACTTCAAAATCAAGACTGTGGCTATGATGTAGTAACATGTAAAAAGATAAAAAAAAAACAAACTAAAAATTAAAAAAAGTTTATGCAAAATTCATGATGATTCAAACCCCAAACAAAAATGGAACATTGTGTTTCAACATGAAAAGCATGCATCAAGTAGAAAGACAACATGGCAGGAAAAGAGTTCTTACCTTCATATATAGCTTTGAACCCTTGAGCACTGACAGCAAAATCCGTGGTGAAACAGAGGGTGAGAATAGATCCTGTGCTCACAATAGATGATGGAAGCTGAAATCCAGATAACCTGTGCAATAAAAAGGCATCAGTTATAACAACTTTCAAAATAAAGTACATCAGTAGGTGTGATGAGTGTTATGATGACCATCATATTACTGCACCTGAACTGCCAATGGATTATGTGCTCTTTATTCTGACACAGCCTAAACACTCATTACAAAACTCCAGACATGTTTCTGAGCTTTTTAACCCTCCTACTTTAAAATATCTGTGCGGTCTCCATCAGAGAACACTGAAAGAAAAAACTGTTTGTATCTACTTAAGACAAACCATTTTTTGATAGGCTCCATTTCAAGAGGAAGGTTTTAAATTTAGGACACC